>NC_084752.1:16501835-16669335 GCF_033978785.1 Entelurus aequoreus | reverse complement strand
TTTTGTCACTGTTTCCTGTTTGGTCTCTGTCATTTGCGGCACCTTTACTTTCTGCTCCGTGTCCCGTCAGCACACCTGTTCCCGGTTTAATTAGTTCTATTTAGTTCCACCTGAGTCCCTCCTTCAGTGCTTCATCATTATTCTTTTGACACTGAGGCGGACTGGGCCGTTTTTGTTCACAGTGAGTAATACTTTTGTCTTTTTCACTTGCATCCTGCTGCTTTCTATTGTGTGCTTGGCTGCTTTCCAATTGTGTATTTTGCTGTTTTCTATTGTGTGCTTTTGCTGCTTTTTATTGTGTTTGTGTTGCTTTGCTGTGACAGTTTGACCCCGCACTGCACTTGTGTTAGGAACACAACATGAACAAACAACACACATTCAATCACTTGAGTCAGTGACAAACATGCAGTTAACGAACAAATGACAAGCTGTCACTCACCATGGCTCTCTACTGCTGGCTAAGAGAGTCAAGGTGGGGTGTTTGATGCAGGTGAACACACCTGCCCTCACTGATTAGGCCCAAGTTGGGCCGAACTATGGTTGTCAAAAGCTGGGTGTTAGAAGTACTATGTGAGTACTTCTAGACTTGTGATGGTTTATTTAAGGTGTATTTACAAAAAGATCTCTGTCCTGACCAGGAGCTCAGGTCTCCATGCATCACCAAACATCTGCGGAGATGTTGGTGCTTGGTTTCTTGTTGTTGTTGTTGTTGTTGTTGTTCACATTTTGACACTTTGGGGTTTAAATAAATGCAAAGTGTTTACAACTGCGTGCTTTGCCATCCTTGGTTTGGAAGTGCGGTTTACAATGGTTACATTACCTTCACCTGAGGCGGGGTGTGACAGTTGCTAATTTTATATTGTGGGGGTGTGTGTTGCTGCTTTATAGATTTCAATATCTTTGTCTTTGTCCTCTACAAAGTCAGTGTTTGGTTCTTGTCATTTTGGGGACGGTGTGGCGCCGTTGGGTGAGTGGCCGTGCCAGCAACCTGAGGATTCCCGGTTCGATCCCCACCTTCTACCAACCGCGTCCCGTGTCCGTTGTGTCCTTGAGCAAGACACTTCACCCTTGCTCTTGCTTCTGATGGGTCGCGGTTAGGGCCTTGCATGGCAGCTCCCGCCATCAGTGTGAATGTGGAAATGGTGTCAAAGCGCTTTGAGGACCTTGAAGGTAGAAAAGTACTGGCTCCCCATTCCTCACCGGATCCACTTTAAAATCCTCCTCCTCACCCATAAAGCCCTCCACAACCAGATCCCCTGCTACCCCACAAACCTGCTTCACCGCCATACCCCTTCACACAGCCTACACCCCTCTGATGCCAACCTCCTCTCCCCACCACTCAGAACCAAGCTCAGGACCTGGGCTGACAGAGCCTTCTCCATCGCTGCTCCCACCCTCTGGAACACTCTTCCCAAACCCATCCGTGACTGCCCAGACCTTCCCACCTCCAAAAGCCTTCTCAAAACACACCTTTTCAGATCTGCTTTTAACCAATGATTAGTGATTAGTGTTCTGTGTCTTGTAATGTCCTGTCTTGTAATTGTCCTGTATTATGTATTTTACAATGTACTGCTTTTATATTTCCTGTATTTTATATTATTACTTTAAACTGTTTCATATTTTAATTTTTCTCCCTGTAAAGCGTCTGAGTGCTTTGAAAAGCGCTATACTAAATCAAATGTATTATTATAAATATTAATAATAAAAATAATAATAATATTAAAGCACTATAAAAGTCTAACCCATTTATCTACAACAGGGGTGTCCAAACTTTTTCCACTGAGGGCCGCACACTGAAAAATCAAAGCAAGTGGGGGCCATTTTGATATTTTTTTATTTTAAAAACCAATACAATAAATGTATACAAAATTATACATTTAGGCCGCCACTCAGGCTTGATCCCGGTGAACCCAAAGAGTTTTGGTCAAAAAAATATAAAAAATGTGTCATTATTATTATTATTATTATTATTATTATTATTATTATTATTATTATTATTATCCAAAGTTTAAATCTCTAGATCAACATTAGGTCTATCTGTCAAAAAAATGTTTTCAAACATTTAAATTGTATGCCCTTTTGTCAAAGAAAACCCAGGTTTTTTATGGAAAAAAAACCCACCAAATATGCAATATTTTCCCCCAATTAAATTTTAAAGTACAATATTTGAGATTATAAAATAATTGGAGCCTTAAAAAGGTCAATAACTCATAACGTTGACATTTTTTGAGCAATGACACACGCAAAAAAAATCCCACTAAAATGATTGGGGATCCAAAAGGGTCTTACTCATTAAAGTGTTAAAATAAATTATACTTTTTTTTTTTTACTGATTACTTTTAGCACGATAATCTCGAGATTAGATTCAGATCTGTCCGTCAATTCTAAGTTTTATTGTTGATTTAGACCCTTTAGGCCCTTCTTTTAAAAAAACAACAGCTCAGATTTGTATATGGCAAACACAAAATATGCAACATTTTTCCCAAAGAATATCTCAAAGTGGAATATTTAATGTGACGTAATTGGAGCCTTGAATAGGCCAATAATTCATAATGACGTTGATTTTGATTAAATGTAATTTTTTAAAGAAAGAAACAGCCTACATGGCAGCTTTGTGTTATTAGAGTAAACATTGCAACATTTTCTTGTTACATTTCACCTGTTTGCTCTTTTATACCATGTTTGTTTGGGTTTTTTTATCGTACTTTTAGAATGTGTCGTGGGGCTGTTAAAAAATGACCTGCGGGCCGCAAATGGCCCCCGAGCCGCACTTTGGACACCCATGATCTACAAGGTCAATGTTGTGTGGCTTTGGTCAAAGTCAATATGTGTTTGGGGTCTGGTCATTTACAAAATCAATATGCAGTGGTTCCCCCAGGAAGTTTATTAGCTAAGGTGTTGTCTCTCTATAGGGGGAGGGAGCGTTTCCCGGGACAGGCGGCAGGACGGGGAAGTGGGTGGGTGGGTGTAAGGAACAGTGTAACTAGGCCTGTCTCCACCTCATCGCTTGATGTTAGTTTGTCTATATTGTCAGACGATCGCTTCTCTGATGTCTCTTCTTTATCTGAACGTCGTCTTCTACTGCATTCAGCAACTTTGTCTCCATTGGAAGTAGGGCTGCAACTAACTATTAATTTGATAATCAATTAATATGTCTTATTACTTAGATTAATCAATTAATAATCGGATAAAAGAGACAAACTACATTTCTATCCTTTCCAGTATTTTTGGGGAAAAAAACTGCATACTGGCACATATTTTGATTATTGTTTCTCAGCTGTTTGTACATGTTGCAGTTTATAAAAAAAATAATAATTGCCTCTGCGCATAGCATAGATCCAACTATTTTTATAATCGATTTTAATCAATTAGTTGTTGCAGCCCTAATTCGAAGTTAGTCCATCCTGCTTCTGGCTGTTGAGTTTTGCCACATTGAAAAAAAAAAAAAATCATAAGGATTTTTACAAAATAACATTCAATAATCACGAATACATTATTTGGGATAAACCCGCTTTAGCACAGGTCTAAGATAGTGACATGTTATTTACAACATGTCGAAAGGCCCTCAACATCGTCTGGGAAACGATGTGTGTCAAAGCACTTTATCGAGGTATTTTAATTTTGACAGAAAATATTTAATGCAACTGCCGTTTTACTTAACTCAATATTATTTATTACAAGAAACTACTCAAAGCATTTTTAATACAACCCTATTTAAATTTGAATGGGAGTGTGAATGTTGTCTCTGTGTTGGCCCTGTGATGAGATGGCGACTTGTCCAGGGTGTACCCCGCCTTCCGCCCAAATAGCTGAGATAGGCTCCAGCACCCCCTGCGACCCCAAAAGGGACAAGCGGTAGAAAATGGATGGGTGGGTTTTATTTGGGGTCTGGTCAGGTAAATTAAAAGGTCAACAGCATGTATGTAATTTGTGTCATGGTTTTATTTGGGGTCAGGTCAACTACAAGGTCAATATGTATTTAATGTGTGTCCTCATGGTTTTATTTGGGGCCAGGTCAACTACAAGGTCAACATGTATTTAATTTGTGTCCTCATGGTTTTATTTGGGGTCAGGTCAACTACAAGGTCAACATGTATTTAATTTGTGTCCTCATGGTTTTATTTGGGGTCAGGTCAACTACAAGGTCAACATGTATTTAATTTGTGTCCTCATGGTTTTATTTGGGGTCAGGTCAACTACAAGGTCAACATGTATTTAATTTGTGTCCTCATGGTTTTATTTGGGGTCAGGTCAACTACAAGGTCAACATGTATTTAATTTGTGTCCTCATGGTTTTATTTGGGGTCAGGTAAACTACAAGGTCAATATGTATTTCATTTGTGTCCTCATGGTTTTATTTGGGGTCAGGTCAACTACAAGGTCAACATGTATTTAATTTGTGTCCTCATGGTTTTAGTTGGAGTCAGGTCAACTACAAGGTCAACATGTATTTAATTTGTGTCCTCATGGTTTTATTTGGGGTCAGGTCAACTACAAGGTCAACATGTCTTTAATTTGTGTCCTCGTGTTTTTATTTGGGGTCAGGTCAACTACAAGGTCAACATGTATTTAATTTGTGTCCTCATGGTTTTATTTGGGGTCAGGTCAACTACAAGGTCAACATGTATTTCATGTGTGTCCTCGTGGTTTTATTTGGGGTCAGGTCAACTACAAGGTCAACATGTATTTCATGTGTGTCCTCATGGTTTTATTTGGGGTCAGGTCAACATGTATTTAATGTGTGTCCTCATGGTTTTATTTGGGGTCAGGTCAACTACATGGTCAACATGTATTTAATGTGTGTCCTCATGGTTTTATTTGGGGTCAGGTCAACTACATGGTCAACATGTATTTAATTTGTGTCCTCATGGTTTTATTTGGGGTCAGGTCAAATACAAGGTCAATATGTATTTAGTTTGTGTCCTCATGGTTTTATTTGGGGGTCTGGTCAACTACAAGGTCAATAAGTATTTCATTTGTGTCCTCATGGTTTTATTTGGGGTCAGGTCAATTACAAGGTCAACATGTATTTAATTTGTGTCCTCATGGTTTTATTTGGGGTCAGGTCAACTACAAGGTCAATATGTATTTAATTTGTGTCCTCATGGTTTTATTTGGGGTCTGGTCAACTACAAGGTCAATAAGTATTTCATTGGTGTCCTCATGGTTTTATTTGGGGTCAGGTCAACTACAAGGTCAACATGTATTTAATTTGTGTCCTCATGGTTTTAGTTGGAGTCAGGTCAACTACAAGGTCAAAATGTATTTAATTTGTGTCCTCATGGTTTTATTTGGGGTCAGGTCAACTACAAGGTCAACATGTCTTTAATTTGTGTCCTCATGTTTTTATTTGGGGTCAGGTCAACTACAAGGTCAACATGTATTTCATGTGTGTCCTCATGGTTTTATTTGGGGTCAGGTCAACTACAAGGTCAACATGTATTTCATGTGTGTCCTCATGGTTTTATTTGGGGTCAGGTCAACTACATGGTCAACATGTATTTAATGTGTGTCCTCATGGTTTTATTTGGGGTCAGGTCAACTACATGGTCAACATGTATTTAATGTGTGTCCTCATGGTTGTATTTGGGGTCAGGTCAACTACAAGGTCAACATGTATTTAATGTGTGTCCTCATGGTTTTATTTGGGGTCAGGTCAACTACAAGGTCAACATGTATTTAATGTGTGTCCTCATGGTTTTATTTGGGGTCAGTCAACTACAAGGTCAACATGTATTTAATGTGTGTCCTCATGGTTTTATTTGGGGTCAGGTCAACTACAAGGTCAACATGTATTTAATGTGTGTCCTCATGGTTTTATTAGGGGTCAGGTCAACTACAAGGTCAACACGTATTTAATTTGTGTCCTCATGGTTTTATTTGGGGTCAGGTCAACTACAAGGTCAACATGTATTTAATGTGTGTCCTCATGGTTTTATTTGGGGTTAGGTCAACTACAAGGTCAACATGTATTTAATGTGTGTTCTCATGGTTTTATTTGGGGTCAGGTCAACATGTATTTAATGTGTGTCCTCATGGTTTTATTAGGGGTCAGGTCAACTACAAGGTCAACATGTATTTAATGTGTGTCCTCATGGTTTTATTTGGGGTCAGGTCAACTACAAGGTCAACACGTATTTAATTTGTGTCCTCATGGTTTTATTTGGGGTCAGGTCAACTACAAGGTCAACATGTATTTAATGTGTGTCCTCATGGTTTTATTTGGGGTTAGGTCAACTACAAGGTCAACATGTATTTAATGTGTGTTCTCATGGTTTTATTTGGGGTCAGGTCAACATGTATTTAATGTGTGTCCTCATGGTTTTATTAGGGGTCAGGTCAACTACAAGGTCAACATGTATTTAATGTGTGTCCTCATGGTTTTATTAGGAGTCAGGTCAACTACAAGGTCAACATGTATTTAATGTGTGTCCTCATGGTTTTATTTGGGGTCAGGTCAACTACAAGGTAACATGTCTTTGTGTCATGGTTTTATTTGGGGTCAGGTCAACTACAAGGTCAATATGTATTTAATTTGTGTCCTCATGGTTTTATCTGGGGTCAGGTCAACTTCAAGGTTAACATGTATTTAATTTGTCCTCATGGTTTTGGTCAACTACAAGGTCAGTATGTATGTATTTTGTGTCCTCATGGTTTTATTTGGGGTCAGGTCAAGTATAAGGTCAACATGTATTTGTGTCCTCATGGTTTTATTTCTGGCCAGGTCAACTACAAGGTCAATATGTATTTAATTTGTGTCCTCATGGTTTTATTTGGGGTCAGGTCAACTTCAAGGTTAACATGTATCTAATTTGTCCTCATGGTTTTGGTCAACTACAAGGTCAGTATGTATGCATTTTGTGTCCTCATGGTTTTATTTGGGGTCAGGTCAAGTACAAGGTAACATGTCTTTGTGTCATGGTTTTATTTGGGGTCAGGTCAACTACAAGGTTAATTTGTGTCCTCATGGTTTTATTTGGGGTCAGGTCAACTTCAAGGTTAACATGTATTTAATTTGTCCTCATGGTTTTGGTCAACTACAAGGTCAGTATGTATGTATTTTGTGTCCTCATGGTTTTATTTGGGGTCAGGTCAAGTATAAGGTCAACATGTATTTGTGTCCTTATGGTTTTATTTGGGGTCAGGTCAACTACAAGGTCAATATGTATTTAATTTGTGTCCTCATGGTTTTGTTTGGGGTCAGGTCAACTTCAAGGTTAACATGTATCTAATTTGTCCTCATGGTTTTGGTCAACTACAAGGTCAGTATGTATGTATTTTGTGTCCTCATGGTTTTATTTGGGGTCAGGTCAAGTACAAGGTCAACATGTATTTGTGTCCTCATGGTTTTATTTGGGGTCAGGTCAACTACAAGGTCAATATGTATTTAATTTGTGTCCTCATGGTTTTGGTCAACTACAAGGTCAACATGTATTTAATTTGTGTCCTCATGGTTTTATTTGGGGTCAGGTCAACTACAAGGTCAATATGTATTTAATTTGTCCTCATAGTTTTGGTCAACTACAAAGTCAGTATGTATTTATTTTGTGTCCTCATGGTTTTATTTGAGGTCAGGTCAACTTAAAGGTTAACATGTATTTAATTTGTCCTCATGGTTTTGGTCAACTACAAGGTCAGTATGTATGTATTTTGTGTCGTCATGGTTTTGGTCAACATGTATATGTATTTTGTGTCCTCATGGTTTTGGTCAACTACAAGGTCAGTATGTATGTATTTTGTCTCTTCATGGTTTTATTTGGGGTCAGGTCAACTACAAGGTCAACATGTATGTATTTTGTGTCGTCATGGTTTTGGTCAACATGTATATGTATTTTGTGTCCTCGTGGTTTTGGTCAACATGTATATGTATTTTGTGTCCTCATGGTTTTGGTCAACTACAAGGTCAGTATGTATGTATTTTGTCTCCTTATGGTTTTATTTGGGGTCAGGTCAACTACAAGGTCAACATGTATTTAATTTGGTCAACTACAAGGTCAACATGTATGTATTTTGTGTCCTCATGGTTTTGGTCAACATGTATATGTATTTTGTGTCCTCATGGTTTTGATCAACTAAAAGGTCAGTATGTACACTACCGTTTAAAAGTTTGGGGTCACCCAAACAATTTTGTGGAATAGCCTTCATTTCTAGGAACAAGAATAGACTTGAGTTGCAGATGAAAGTTTTCTTTTACTGGCCATTTTGAGCGTTTAATTGACCCCACAAATGTGATGCTCCAGAAACTCAATCTGCTCAAAGGAAGGTCAGTTTTGTAGCTTCTGTAACGAGCTAAACTGTCTTCACATGTGTGAACATTATTGCACAAGGGTTTCCTAATCATCAATTAGCCTTCTGAGCCAATGAGCAAACACATTGTACCATTAGAACACTGGAGTGATAGTTTCTGGAAATGGGCCTCTATACACCTATGTAGATATTGCACCAAAAACCAGACATTTGCAGCTAGAATAGTCATTTACCACATTAGCAATGTATAGAGTGTATTTCTTTAAAGTTAAGACTAGTTTAAAGTTATCTTCATTGAAAAGTACAGTGCTTTTCCTTCAAAAATAAGGACATTTCAATGTGACCCCAAACTTTTGAACAGTAGTGTATGTATTTTGTGTCCTCATGGTTTTGGTCAACATTTATGTATGTATATGTATTTTGTGTCAGTTTTGGTCAACTACAAGGTCAACATGTATGTGGGGTTTGAACAACTACAAGGTCGACATGTATTTGATTTGTGTCCTCATTGGTCCACTACAAGCTCCTCTTTCACATAACTCAATTGTAGGTTCTCTTTTGGTCTCATCCCAGAAAACCTGATGGTCCTCCATCAGCTGGATGAGCTTGAGCATCTTCCTCAGACATCTCATCTTCTACCTTGGCCTCCAAACCTTCAACAAGTTGCTCTGATTTATAGTTTTGGTTGCTGGGTTGTGTGTTTTGACTCTTCGTGTGCGTCCAGTATGTCCTTCACAAAGCTACAGCTGATTTCAGTAGGTGGTTCATCATCCTCAAGAATTAGTATTTAGTGTGTATCCTCAAAACAAGTCTTCAGAAGATTAGGACCATTGGGGTCTTGGGAATTTTCTAACTCCACTGACAGTTGGTCCTCTTGGTCTCCTGCGGGTGTGCCTTCGCAAGAGATCTGCAATCAACACCAATGCCCGTGATGAGCGACCGGCCTTCATAAGCCAGCGTGTCTTAAGATCCGGTGCCAGAACGTAGCTTCTCGTACCCAGAACAGTAAGCCAACACGTCTTCAGCCTTCTCTCTTCCGGTGTTCCCTTCCCGTTGTGTTCACCGTCTCTCGTGTCGTCCTCCAGCTTCCCGTCGTCCTTCCTCGTCCTCGAGCTGTGTCTCGTCTACCCGGACCCCCTTTGGATTCCCTCTTTTCTTCCTGGACTTCGACCTCACGCCTGCCCACTGACCACGACGCCTCGCTCCTGTCCTCGACCATCCATCTGCCCTCTGACGTCCGAGCCTGTGTTTTCCCCTTTTGGACTTCCTCCTCGTTCTCAACACGCACACTCAACGTCCTCTGGTGACCACGCTCAGATAATACTTACACATAGTCACACTACATCTCTTTAAGCTAATCACACACTGCACTCACATACTGAGTTGTCAATAAAACCCCCCTAAATAATTTGGTGTTATATATTTTTATTTTTTTATTTTACAAATACATGCCGACATATTCATTATAAAGTGGCCCGAATAGGAGTTTAAATAAATAATCATAAAACCTGTCATTATTCACTCAGTTTCCCCTCACTTCATAGCGTAAGGTAGAGATCCCCTTTAGTGCGTCGGTATGCAATCCATTCCACTTGTTCATATAGAAAATGCCCACATCACTCAAAATCCAGTCCGCATTTTCTCTGCGACCTTCCCTGCGGAGTTGCGGTCCTGCAGGTGTACGAAGCACATTAGCGCACAGCACTGCAGATTGCAGAACAAGAACGTGAACGGATGCAAAATGGACACAAACGTTTTCAAGAAAGTAAGTATTCATCACTGACTGTAGTAAAATGTATTAGCTCCACTTTACACCTGGTCTGTGTTTGACAATAAGTTACATTCCCGCTCTAAATACTCCATCTTTGTAGTCATTTTTCTCCTGCGTGGACTTCCGTCTTCCTTTTACAATGAGTGAAGCTGCTTGAAACCTTGTGTCTGCAAATGTAAATAATTTAATTTTTAAGTTTTGTGTTTCTTGTAGAATCCATATCAAGTAATATACATTAGCATATTGTTAAAATAATGGAAACAACATTAAATATATTTGTTTTATTGTATTGTTACATTAATAGCTGTTGTATTATTATAGGATGGCTTGTTAAACATTTCATAGGATTTTCAGAGGGAGGAAAAACCAAGACATTTAATATACAATGTAAAACGAATGACGGGACTACGTTAATCTCAAGCCCTGGAAGTTGCATTTTATTGTTTGCATTATTTGTTTCAGCATTGCACTTTGAAGATGGTCCCTCAGCTCTTTGACAGCTTTGGCTCTTTTTCAGATCAGCAGGGACTCTAAGTATTTCTTATTTACAGTATAAATAAACGTTTCTCATTTCTATTCAGACTTCCATATATATTTAATTTCCTTAAAGGCTTGCCATTATATATATATATATATATATATATATATATATATATTTATATATATATATATATATATATATATATATATATATATATATATATATATATATATATATATATATATATATATATATATTACTTTAATTCAAGTAATTAATATTTCCAGGGCTTTAATTTACAAACTATTTTAGTCACATACAGTATGTGCCCAAAATGTAATCTGTGCAACTTCAAAATATTTGGGAACAAACAATTATTGTATTTTGAGCGAAAGTGGTGGCATTAGCCTCTATGTTGTGAATGAATAACACAGAGGCTAATGCCATGACTTTCATTGTGTTTCAGAGTATCTTGAAGGATCATGCAAGACATTTCTTGTTGATGCTGTAAACAAAATGTCACTGTGCAAACCCATGTTTGTTGTTGTACTGAACACAGATTGAAAATAAACCGACTGAAGTAAGAACAATTAATCATTTCTAAGTCTTTTTTAGCCGTTTGTGAAGTGTTGTGCTCGTGCGCTACGTTCGCTCGCATCCTGTGCATCTCCTGGGGACTGAGACCCCCCCCTGTCCTTAAAAGCTAGTGACGCCCCTGCTTGTGAGCTTTGTGGAAACAACCATATCACATCACTTATGAATTTTTGATTTGATGTCTAACGATTAGGAAGGTTTGTGTCATGTTTGTCCTCTTGCAGAAACCATATTAAAACAAAAAATATAATTTTTTCCTCATCTTTTTCCATTTTCCTACATTTTCGAAAAAGCTCCAGGGAGCCACTAGGGCGGCGCTAAAGAGCCGCTTGTGGCTCGAAAGCCGCACGTTGCCGACCCCCTGTTGGAGAGCTCTGTCGTGTCACTATCGTAAAGTGTAGGGTGACCATTATAATAGTAGTGTGACTATCATAAAGCTGGACACACTATGTACTGTATATGTTTAATATCTTAGACACACAAGTGGCGTTTTGAGGACACTATCATTATTATAACAACAAGAGAGCTAAAAAAGTGAGTTAGCAATACTAATAAGTTAGCACCTACCTCGTAGACGTGATAGCCACATGTAACTCAGACATTTTTACAGTAAAATGTCATTTTCTTAAAAAGTAAAATTTGTAGTTGCCAGAAGCTCGACAAATCATTTTACTGAGCTGCCGCAACGCTGAGGCAGAGTAACAGCAACCAGGGCAAGACAAACAAATGCCAGAAAAGCTGAACTGCAATTGATTTGACAGGTAAGCGATCAGACACGCTGGCATTAATTAGTTTAGTTGTAACAACTGGCAAATTGTTGACAAAGCTGTATTCGATGGAATCTATTTATATTTTACGGACTATTCTTTATTCTGACTGTATTAATCCTCGTGACTGCGTGGGTTCCGTCCGGGTACTCAGGCTTCTTCCTACCTCCAAAGACATACTTGGGGATAAGTTGATTGGCAAGACTAAATTGGCCCTAGGGTGTGAATGTAAGTGTGAATTAGTGTTGTAGGGTATACCGGTACTAATGAAGTACCGCGATACTAATTAATTGAAATCGGTACTATACTACCTTTTGAAAAAGGTATGACGCTGTGCGGTGGTGACTACAGAGCTGAGGCGCATGATGTTGAGTGTGTCAATACGCACACACAAAGCGCATACAAGCAACAACATCATGTAGAGGAATATGGTAAAAAATTGAAATTCTACTGGTTAATAAAGAGGGTGTGTGAAGCGCAATATGGAGGTATCTGTGCTTCAAAACTAACGTAAAAAGGTGAAGCTTTAAACAGGGAGGCTTTAAAACGCCCACCTCGCCAAATGTGGTGATTAATATTACAACCTTTGCTTCAAACATGCTTCAAACATAGCATTCAGATCTGCACAAGGAGTTATAAAGAGTGACAGGTAATAATGTAGTTGTTAAAACATTTCCTGCTGTTCGGCTCCAGTGCAGACCTTAGTCAAGGAGCACAGGGCACACGTTCCCTCCGAGGCCAATGTTTTCGTCGGTGGTAACACCCTTCACTTTACCTGGCAATGGGTCTGCTAAACTCTGCTTTTGGGTCAGAATGACGAGGCCGCTGATTCGTGAAAATCCGGTTGCTAGTTTTACAGGACACAACCACACCCGTTCATCACTTTACTGCGCAGTGCACATGGTACCTGTCTCTCTCTTTACTTGCCCACTCACTCACTGACGTCACTCAGCCAACACAATGCCATTCTCGCAAACACACAAACTGTCCGCTACTCTTCTAAGTTAACCAGCTCCCCTGCTGTGCACATGTAGATACGTAGACACACACACAGCTGCTTGGCTTCATACCAAATATTAGCGGATTTAAAACTGCCCAATTACCGTCAACTAATGCAAGTGAAATTACTAAATTGTGTAACAAATTCCTATAATTTGTGTTTTATCTTTAAAAAATATGTGTTTTACCTGTTACATGTCTTATCTGTGTACTTTTATCCATAGTTTTGTTTTTTGTACTTACTAATAATTGTATTTTTCTTAAAGCACAGACCAGGAGCGGCATAAATCATGAAGCATTTAATCTAATGTCAGTAAAACTTTCTGTTCTATTCGAACCTAATACTTGATTATGGCAGACTATATGTAATATGGAACATTGTAAATTGTTCTTTAAATTTTTTTTTAAATTAAACAAGGCAACAGAATATAAATTAAAGCTTTTTCTGTTCAAATTTCTGTATTTTCCAGGTTATAAAGTGCACCTAAATATAAGCCGCGTCTACCCAATTTTTGAACAAACTTTTATCTTGTATATATATTTGCCCGCACAAGTGTTTAAGCCACAGGTCTACGCATTGAAACATTAAATATTTACACAGGCGCGTTGTGTGTTGTTTCACAAACATAACAAAAGACAGTGCCTATAACCTGGCACACAGTGGCCTACTAAATAAGTCATAGAGCGCAGTCCGCCCTCTCGGGGCCCGTTAGTGATGGTAGATTTCCATTCCGTGCGGCAGCAGTTTCCTTTTTCGATGGCTTTCGATGGGTCGATCTTCTTCGGCTTTGGGGCTGTGCTTTGTGCATTTTGTAGTCTCTTCTCCATGACAAGGGTGAGTCCATAACGCACTAAATGGCTGACTGAATGATTGTGTGAATGCCATTTATCTAATGTCAACAATTTATTTGGTCCACCGTGACCAGTTCGACAATTTCTTTGGTCTGATACGACGAGGCTAAATTTATTGGCGGCGTGTGAAGCTCGTAAGTCCGCAAAAAAAACATCAACTACCGCAGCATTGTAAAGAGCGCAGGGGAAAAAAAGTAATGACTTAAAGTTCAGATATTACATTAATCAATTAAATGCTGCAGCCCAAGACTAAAAGAGGAATTCTGCATGCTCTTGGAGCTGTAATTTCTGTTCTAGTGTACGTGCGAATGGGGAGAGTGTGCATACTGAACAGTTTAACACATCTAGTGCAGGTGTCTTTGTGCCTCACACACCTCCAGGGCACCTGCAAATGGAGTCTCCTATCGTTTCGGATGGTGTAGCGCGTCGACCAATCACAAGATCGTACGTCCCTTTTATACCCTCTGGCCTCGGCTGGTGTCATGGCATTATTACAGCAGCCATTTACGCACACACTGTACATGCACGTCACCCTCATTTGGCTCGAGGGACATCCACTTTTTGTATCTGACCTCTTTCACCGACATTGTGTGACGGTGTTTCTGTGAGGTTGGCCCAGAAACCCCTCATGAGTGACTAACGCCCCTTTTACCGTTAACCGGATAAGGTTATCCAGGGTAAATCACACCTAACCTTATCTGTTTCCACACACAACAATGCCATCGTTTAAGACCCCCGCACCCCTCCGTCCGCCGGCGCAACGTGACCTAGTACGCATGCGCGGAAAATGCGCACGCCATAGTCACCTCCAGTGTTGCTTTGTGTGCAAGTTCTTAAATTTAACTTATCTGAACAATATCCAGTGTTGTGGTATTTCAATTAACTGGAATCCAGTGTGCTGTGGGGCCCTATTGTAGTGAATCACACCTGAGCCATCATAAATTAATCAAATCTTTATTAGACACGTAAACAATGTGATAAAGACCATTTTACATCAATCAAACTAGGGATCTAGATATCTGGTCAGGACAGTCCTCACTCTTTTGCCTTCACCTTCATTGTCCATTCGTTTTTGGGGACTTTATCTACTGTGGACCTGGACGTTGAGTCCACGACATACATGGCGGACAATAACTAATACAGTCTGCTTTGCCAGTCCAAATGTATTCACCATTTCTCTCGACAGCCAGGTAATACAAAGCACACGCTACCTTTTTTGTCACATCCACGGTAGCCCGCATTCTCGTTGTCTCTCCTTCGACAAATGGATGAAGTTTTTCGCTAAGTAGCATCAGAAGTGTTGTATCCCAAATAGCTGCAATGGCTTTCTCTTAAGGTATTCATGTGTGATTTCCACAATCGTCTGTACATGTAGAAGAAGGAGAAACACGGGCATGTCTGGATGACTTGCATCCATATTTCCAGTGGTTAGCTCCGAGCTACGAAACCGCTTTATTATGAAGCTGGCTGTGGCGTGTTCTTTCTGACGTCACTTCCTGTGTGGGGCGCGGTCTTTCTGGCGTCACTTCCTCTCCAAACTCACTTTGTAAACAATCAATGAGTCCATACAGAGCTAAGTGCCGGAGATTCAAGAATTACACGGCTGACTTAAGAGTGTAAAAACTTGTCCGAGGAGGGTAACCTTAAACGCTGGTTTAGTGTGGCTGAAACGGGGCTTAGGCTAAATAATTCTTCATTTAAGGGGTTAAACGACTTAGTTTAGACACGGCCTAAAATATAATAGCGCCATTTAAAATACCAATGATTGTCACACACACTAGGTGTGGCGAAATTATTCTCTGCATTTGATCACCCCCAGAGGTGAGGGGAGCAGTGAGCAGCAGCGGTGGCCGCGCCCGGGAGTCATTTTTGTTGACTTAACTCCCAATTCCAACCCTTGATGCTGAGTGCCAAGCAGGGAGGTAATGGGTCCCATTTTTTTAGTCTTTGGTAAGACTTTGAACTCACAACCTACCGGTCTCAGGGCGGACACTCTAACCACTAGGCCACTGAGTAGGTACCCTTCAGGTGTACAATAAAATGGTAGTTAAACCCTAACACGGCCCGTTTGCATTTCAAATTCGGGGCAGTATAGCTCGGTTGGTAGAGTGGCCGTGCCAGCGACTTGAGGGTTCCAGGTTCGATCCCCGCTTCCGCCATCCTAGTCACTGCCGTTGTGTCCTTGGGCAAGACACTTTACCCACCTGCTCCCAGTGCCACCCTACACAAATGTAACTTAGATATTGGGTTTCACTATGTAAAAGCGCTTTGAGTCACTAGAGAAAAGCGCTATATAAATATAATTCACTTCACAAATTTGAAGAAAATAAGATTTAAAAAAAAAAAAGCGTATTATATAGCGACTGAGAAAATATCACGTTCACAGCCTTATTTATTTGCAGCTTAAACTATTGCTTGCCTTGCTGTACTTAAAAGGTACTATCCACTTACTTCAGTAGAGTAAGCATATTGTTTCTATCTAATTGACACTAAGCTCATGGCTATTACCATGTCAACACTGGATTACTGCTGCCTTTGAGCTTGTGGAGTGGTCGACTTGGCCCGCATTCAGGCCTTGTTTTCCTTTCCACTCTTGTCCTCTGCTGCTTGCACACTTCTAGTCGGACGAGCTCACAGGCTCATAGCACCACATGTGCACACACACACGCACACACACACACACACACACACACACACACACACACACACACACACTCAAGGAGACACATGGAAACACTCTCTGTCTCACATTTCTGTCTTTCCACCCCTGTCTTTCTCCCTCATCTCCCTTACACAAACCATGTTCCAGCATCGGACGAGCGTTCCAAGGCCAAGTCCGCCATCCCTGTAAAGTCCCTCTCTTACAGATTCCCCTCAGTTCGGAGACGACTGATTGGGCAGTCGGAGGCTGGATTAGTTGGGGACTGGCCAGGAAGGGCCTCTGGTGAACGGTGACAGTAATTAGCACACGGCAACCATTAACCAACACAGATTAGGCCTGAACCCGCATGGCATGCTCCCATCATTGTGGTATAAATGTGTGTGTTTGCATTATTGTTGTAACGACACCGATATTTTGGTACCGGTTCTAAAATTATTTAGATACTTTTTGGTACTTTTCTAAATAAAGGGGACCACAAAAAATTGCATTATTGGCTTTATTTTAACAAAAAATATTCAGGTACATTAAACATATGTTTCGTATTGCAGTTAAGTCCTTAAATAAAATAGTGAACATACAAGAAAACTTGTCTTTTATTAGTAGGTAAACAAACAAAGGCTCCTAATTAGTCTGCTGACGTATCCAGTGACATATTGTGTCATTTATCATTCTATTATCTTGTCAACATTATTAAGGACAAGTGGTAGAAAATGAATTATTAATCTACTTGTTCATTTAAGGTTAATATCTGCTTATTTTCTCTTTTAACATGTTCTATCTACACTTCTGTTAAAATGTAATAATCACTTATTCTTCTCTTGTTTGATACTTTACATAAGTTTTGGAAGATACCAGAAATTTGGGTATCAATCCGATACCAAGTTGTTACAGGATTATACATTGGTCATATTCAAAGTCCTCATGTGTCCAGGGACATATTTCCTGAGTTTATAAACATAATATGCTTTTTTTTTTAAACAAATGAAGATGTTGTGGTGTCAAAGAATATCGATGTAATCTTAGTAGTATTGACTATATACGCTCCTGTACTTGGTATCATTACAGTGGATGTTAGGTGTAGATCCACCAATGGCGTTGGTTTACATTTTGATGCCGGTGAGCTACAGTGTGTAGTGAAGCATGTTTAGCTATGCCTCGTCCTGCAGGGATGATACTTGTGAGAAACTTACTTTATTTGTCGCCATGGAGGCGAGGATTAGTGATTTAGAAGTAGCTAAAACACAACAGATGGACGTTAGCCACGAGCTAGCTAACCATGTCTTAAAGTACCTCTTCCTGAGGGCGTTTCAGTGTTATAACTTCAGCTTTATCGTTAGCTTATAAGCCAGAATGCGTCCGTTCTCCCTTTTCTGTCTACACACTGTGTCTGCTTGTAAGTACTCTGTGATTGTGCGCTGCCAAACATGCTCCTCTCTTCGTAAAACCAGCAATGACATGACGTGGACGCGGGGGGGCTGCGCGACCGGTACGTTTCAGAGGCGATATAGTACCGAAAATGATTCATTAGTATCGCGGTACTATACTAATACCGGTATACCGTACAACCCTAGTTTGCATGTGTGTGTGAAGAAACATATTCCAAAGAGAATATCTGGGTGAGTCCCACTTAAACGCTTAAAACATTTTTGCATCATACACCTTGATTTCTCGCGCTGTCACAAAGCGTGACAGTGAAAGTCATTGTTGGTCATGATTATGTGTGTGTTGCCAGCATACTTTAAATAGGACTTAAAGGACACTTTGCAACCAGGTGACCGAAATGTCACTTTGCTCCTGAAAATAAACCTGACAATCATTTCCCATAATATTATTACTTTTCGAATGATCGGTACATAACTAACTGTACTAGGGATGCCCCTTGATATACCGCCCCCTTTTGGTGGGATGTCATTCATAGGACTGTAGACCTTTATCCCGCATAGACAGTTTGAAGTGTATGTTTATTTTGAACATGTATAACGTTTCAGTACGATACATCAAATATTGTACATATTTTCCTTTTTTTTCCTTACAACATCTCGGAAAAGGAGCAGGAAGAAGCAAAACGTATTTAATCCTACCCCTTTCTACTTCACAACAATTACTAACACATAAGTTGACTTCCCATTCTCAATTTGTAAACAGTTTAACGTATTTTTCGGACTATAAGGCACACTTAAAATCTTTTTTTTTCCCTCAAAACTCGACAGTGCGCCTTATAACCCGGTGCGCCTAATGTACGGAATAATTCTGGTTTTGCTTACCGAACTCAAAGCTATTTTATTTGGTAAAGATACGTGTCGACTGCAATATAATGGCGGTCATACACAAAATATGCGTGTGGACTGCAATATGACTCAAGTAAACAACACCAACATTTATCATTTATTAGTGACTTACCAACCTCAAAGCTATTTTATTTTGTACATGGTGAAATGATAAGTGTGACGAGTAGATGGCAGTCAAACATAAGAGATATGTGTAGACTGCAATATAATGGCAGTCACACACACGAGATACATGTAGACTGCAATATGACTCAAGTTAACAACACCAAACATTTTATATGTATTAATTAAATACCAACCTCTTAGCAATTTTATTTTGTACATGGTGAAATAATAAGTGTGACCAGTAGATGGCAGTCAAACATAAGAGATATGTGTAGACTGCAATATAATGGCAGTCACACACAAGAGCTACATGTAGACTGCAAAATGACTCAAGTAAACAACACCAACATTTTATATTTATTAGTTACATGCCGACCTCTTAACTATTTTTAATTTTGTACATGGTGAAATTATAAGTGTGACCAGTAGATGGCACACACATGGACCACAATGGAAACAAGCCTTTTGGCTTTTTGCTCCATCCATTTGCCTTTTTAAAGCATTACATGGATTGAATTATTTAAGATGTCAATAAACTTCTCAATCAATCAGTCAAAGTCAAACATAAGAGATACGTGTAGACTGCAATATGATGGCCGTCACACACAAGAGATACACGTAGACTGCAATAGGACTCAAGTACAAAGCCCGTTTCCATATGAGTTGGGAAATTGTGTTAGATGTAAATATAAACGGAATACATCCATCCATTTTCTACCGCTTATTCCCTTTGGGCGCGGGGGTACATTGATGTGCAAATCATTTTCAACCCATATTCAATTGAATGCACTACAAAGACAAGATATTTGATGTTCAAACTCATAAACTTTATTTTCCATCCATCCATTTTCTACAGCTTATTCCCTTTGGGGTTTTTTTTGCAAATAATAATTAACTTAGAATTTCATGGCTGCAACACATGCCAAAGTTGAATTTGATTTGAAGTATTTATTTCAAACCTGCACAGTACAACAAAACATTTTTTTTTTTTTTACATTTTGGCGGAGACATTTATGCAAGGCTTGAAAAGGGGTTGGATGAAGCAGATGCTTATAATATCCCAACCCCTCTCACTCATTCCACATTTAACATAAACAATATAATACAAGAACAATACTATACAAACAAAAACAAGAAAAGCTCCTGTACACTAACAATACAATAGTACCACTGTTACTTTGAGACAAGACGAGACAAAACACACACACACACACACACACACACACACACACACACACACACACACACACACACACACACACACACACACACACACACACACACACACACACACACACAGGCCCAAACACTCTCTGACCATACACCTCTCTCCCATCGCTCTGTGCTGAGGGCATCACTCTCTTTCCTCCTCGTACTTCTTCAGTACTTCTTTTTTAAACAGTCTTTTAAATTGAATCATGTTAGAACTCGTTTTTAACTCTTCCCCTAAGTTGTTCCACAGACTGACTCCACGCACTGAAATGCACATTGACTTTAAAGTTGTTCTAAATTCAGGCAAATATAATTTGTTGTTTCCTCTTAGACTGTACCTATGGTGAGCATCTCTATCCTGGAATAGGTTCTGTATATTGGATGGTAGAGAGTTTTGGGATGCCCTAAACATAATTTGAGCAGTTTTAAATTTGATCACATCGTGCAGTTTAAGTTGCTTTAACTCCACGAATAGTGGATTTGAATGATGTCTGTAGTGAACATTGGACACAATCCTAATGGCCTTTTTCTGCAGAGTGACTAAAGGCTGTAGATGGGATTTATAACAAATTCCCCAGACTTCAACACAATAATCTAAATACGATATAATAAATGAATGGTACAATAACAGCAGAGCATTGGTGTTCAATAAATGACATGATCTCCTCATCATTCCAACACATTTAGCAACCTTTGTCCTCAAGTAACTTATATGAGGCTTCCATGATATATTTTCATCTATTACCACTCCTAAGAAAGAATTTTGTTGAACATAATCTATTGGTGTATCATCAATAACAATCCTGAGGGGTATATTACTTTTTCGATTGCTAAAGAGCATGATTTTGGTCTTCTTTACATTCAGAGACAATTTGTTGGTATTAAACCAAGTTTTTAACTTTATCATCTCCTCAGTTACAGAGGCCAGAAGTTGCTTCATGTCGTCACCTGCACATGTAATGGTTGTATCGTCAGCAAAGAGGATGAACTCCAGCAGTGTTGATACTTTACATATTTCATTGATATACATTATAAATAGTGTGGGTCCTAGTATGGACCCCTGGGGGACTCCACAGGTTATGTTCATGAGTGTAGATTGGTATTGGTCGATCTGAACAATCTGCTGTCTCTCATTCAAGTAGCTCTTCAGCCATTTCCCTGCCACTCCCCTTATGCCATAGTTTTCCAGTTTACTTACCAAAATCTGGTGGTCAATGGTATCGAAAGCCTTTTGCAGGTCAATAAAAATTCCTATAACAAATGTATTCTTCTCGATACCATTAGTAATGTTTTCTATTAAATCACTTAAAACTAATGAAGTTGACCTATTTTGACGGAACCCATATTGACAATCAGATAATAATTTGTGCTTTTCAATGAAGCCACGAAGTCTATTAATATAATTTTTCCAATATTTTTGACAACTGTGGCAGAAGGGAGACGGGCCGGTAATTTGTGAAGAGGTGTTTGTGTCCGGATTTGAAGATGGGGATGACTTTTGAGAGTTTCATTTGTGAAGGAAATTGTCCAAGTTGAAAAGATAAATTGCAGATGTATGTGAATGGTTTGATGATTTCTTCCGCTACATTCCGGACAGTCCATGTCGAGGTCATAAATGTCACGTGATGTTTTGTTCTTGCTCTTCTGAATAACCTCCAATACTTCCTTTTCAACAGTCAGAGTAAGGAACATCGAGTAAGGATTTTTTTCAATAAATTCCGTAGGCTGTTCATCATTTATTGGGATTTTTTTTGCCAGCTCAGGCCCAATATTAACAAAAAACATATTGAAGCCATCAGTAATCATCTTCTTGTCACTTATGATTTGGTCGTTCTCAACAAAAAGCTCTGGATAACAAGGACTGTTTGAACCATGCCCAATAATTGTATTTAATACCTTCCAAATTCCCTTTATATCATTTTTCTTTTGGATTAATAGTTTGGTGGTGTATTCTTTTCTGCTTGCTCTTAATATGCTGGTTAATTTATTTTTATATGTTTTGTACTTTTGTTCTGTTTCTATGGTTTGATGCCTAAAAAAAGTCCTATATAAATAATGTTTCTTTTTGCAAGCGTTTGCAAGCCCTTTGGTTATCCATGGAGTTTTTGTGGAGTTAGTTATAGTGCATTTTTTGATGGGGCAGTGTGTATCATAAAGTGAGAAAAAAATGTCATGAAATAAATTATAAGCTGCATTTATATCTGACGTTTGAAAAACAGAATCCCAGTTTTGTTTCGCTAAATCATTCTTAAGTGCTGTTAATGATCGTTCTGTTGTGGTTCTTCGATAATAGTCACTATTTACAGGTTTGGATGTTTTGCAGTTAATATTGTACACCATGAACACTGGTAAATGATCACTGACGTCCCTCACTAACAAGCCTCCAGTTACAGTCTGTTCTACAATGTTACAAAATGTGTTGTCAATAAGTGTGGTGCTGTGTGTTGTGATTCTTGTGGGTCGTGTGATCAATGGGAATAAGCCCATGGAGAACATGGTGTCAATAAATTCTGCTGTGTGTTTGTGTTTATTAGGATTCAAAAGGTTGATATTAAAGTCACCACATACTATATATTTTTTGTTTGTCTTAAATAATTTTTCCATCCATTCATTAAATATTTTCAAGTCGGATCCTGGTGTCCTATTAACGCAGCTTACAATAATGTGTTTCCTATTTAAAAATGATAATTCCACAGTGACGCATTCGAAGAGTTCCTCAACAGCTAAACACATATCAATGACAATAGTACAGCTGATATTTTTGTCCACATACAGAGCCACACCTCCTCCTCTCTTATTTTTACGGTTGGTACAAAACATTTCATACCCATTTAATTCAAACTCATTACTTGTATTCTCATTCATCCATGTCTCTGAAACACCTATAATATTAAATTATTATTAGTAGTTGGGAAAGGGCATGTTCACCACTGTGTTACATGGCCTTTCCTTTTAACAACACTCAGTAAACGTTTGGGAACTGAGGAGACACATTTTTTAAGCTTCTCAGGTGGAATTATTTCCCATTCTTGCTTGATGTACAGCTTAAGTTGTTCAACAGTCCGGGGGTCTCCGTTGTGGTATTTTAGGCTTCATAATGCGCCACACATTTTCATTGGGAGACAGGTCTGGACTGCAGGCAGGCCAGTCTAGTACCCGCCCTCTTTTACTATGAAGCCATGTTGATGTAACACGTGGCTTGGCATTGTCTTGCTGAAATAAGCAGGGCCGTCCATGGTAACGTTGCTAGGATGGCAACATATGTTGCTCCAAAACCTGTATGTACCTTTCAGCAATGATGGTGCCTTCACAGATGTGTAAGTTACCCATGTCTTGGGCACTAATACACCCCCATACCATCACAGATGCTGGCTTTTACACTTTGCGCCTATAACAAACCGGATGGTTCTTTTCCTCTTTGGTCCGGAGGACACGACGTCCACAGTTTCCAAAAACAATTTGGAACGTGGACTCGTCAGACCACAGAACACTTTTCCACTTTGTATCAGTCCATCTTAGATGAGCTCAGGCCCAGCGAAGCCGACGGCGTTTTTGGGTGTTGTTGATAAACAGTTTTCGCCTTGCATAGGAGAGTTTTAACTTGTACTTACAGATGTAGCGACCAACTGTAGTTACTAACAGTGGGTTTCTGAAGTGTTCCTGAGCCCATGTGGTGATATCCTTTACACACTGATGTCGCTTGTTGATGCAGTACTGCCAGAGGGATCGAAGGTCACGGGCTTAGCTGCCTACGTGCAGTGATTTCTCCATATTCTCTGAACCCTTTGATGATATTACGGACCGTAGATGGTGAAATCCCTAAATTCCTTGCAATAGCTGGTTGAGAAAGGTTTTTCTTAAACTGTTCAACAATTTGCTCACGCATTTGTTCACAAAGTTGGTGACCCTCGCCCCATCCTTGTTTGTGAATGACTGAGCATTTCATGGAATCTACTTTTATACCCAATCATGGCACCCACCTGTTCCCAATCTGCCTGTTCACCTGTGGGATGTTCCAAATAAGTGTTTGATGAGCATTCCTCAACTTTATCAGTATTTATTGCCACCTTTCCCAACTTCTTTGTCAAGTGTTGCTGGCATCAAATTATAAAGTTAATGATTATTTGCAACAAAAAAAATATTTATAAGTTTGAACATCAAATATGTTGTCTTTGTAGCATATTCAACTGAATATGGGTTAAAAATAATTTGCAAATCATTGTATTCCGTTTATATTTACATCTAACACAATTTCCCAACCCATATGTAAACGGGGTTTGTAAACAACACAGACATTTTATATTTATCAGTTACATACCGACCTCTTAGCTATTTTATTTTGTATATGGTGAAAAGTGTGACCAGTAGATCAACATTCATTAAACAATGAATCAAAGCAATTGAATATGAATAAATAAATAAATATAATCTAATGAATTGATTAATTTGATGAATCTTCAGATGTATAATTTATTCTATTCTATTATGCTATACAAAACATTAAAGATGCACGACTGACATGGAGCGATGGCTCCACTGGAGATGTGTGTTTTTTTGTGCAGAATCTGTAATTTCTTATTCGTTCCTATTAAATTATTTGAAAACATTTTAATTGGTCCTGGGACTGTTTTGCTTGAAGTGCCCCCTACTACAGTGCTGCACCCCCACATGCAATGTTTGCAGTCGTATCAATGCAAATTTGTGTGACCAATAAAGCACTCTTCTGCACTTTTACATACGGACACATGCTGTTTGTCTTCATCTACATGTGCACGTATGTTCTTGTTCAGCCTCATTTTTCTCTGTGCCCGTTGGTCACTATTGGCATTTGCAGAAAAAAATATGTTTTTCATTCCCCAAGGCTCCTTCACTCCCAGTCCTGTATTAGAGAAGGGGCTATGATTATGTGGAAATTATTAGTTTAACCGCCAGAAATCGCTGATTCCCACCCCATTTTTTTCTCTCTCTCGCTTTCTTTTTTTTTCTTTTTCACCCTTCCTTCTTCTCCCCTCAAAGCTGGTGAATCCGCCCTGCTGTGTGCGCTTAATGAAAGATAAGAAGGGTCCTCCACCATTGACACTGAGCCACGGACCCTCAGAGGACCGCGCTAATCTGCTTGGCTCCTAATGGAGGCCACTTTGTGTCTGCCGAGGATCATTTCATATCAAACAAATTGTGTCCTGTGAAACCCATTACATTTTGGGCCCTTTAGAGATGCTTCACCCTTAGCTGACACATAGAGGACATCCTCAGCCTGACTTTTGATGCCATAAACATTCCCTAAGATGTTCCTCTGCGGAGCAGCACTTTGCAAGTTCAAAGATGGGCTTTGTGCATGGTTAAACCTGTTCGCACTTACATTAAATAGAGAAGGGGAGGACTGAACTACGAAATGTGAGAGTCCCTGCACAGAAACAGTACTACTTATTTTCAAATAAAGCACAGAGAGATAGTTGTGACTCGTGTGGGGTTAACAAACTGGAAGTTGTATAATTGTCTTTGCATGAGATCCTCCAACAGGATCATTTAAAGGCCTACTGAAACCCACTACTACCGACCACGCAGTCTGATAGTTTATATACCAATGATGAAATTTTAACATTGCAACACATGCAAATACGGCCGGGTTAACTTATAAAGCGCAATTTTAAATTTCCCGCTAAACTTCCGGTTGAAAACGTCTATGTATGATGACGTATGCGCATGACGTCAATCGTTGAACCGGAAGTATTGGTATACCATTGAATCCAATACAAAAAGCTCTGTTTTCATCTCAAAATTCCACAGTATTCTGGACATCTGTGTTGGGGAATCTTTGGCAATTTGTTTAATGAACAATGAAGACTGCAAAGAAGAAAGTTGTAGGTGGGATCGGTGTATAAGCAGCGGACTACAGCAACACAACCAGGAGGATTTTGAGATGGATAGCAGACGCGCTAGCCGCCGACCTCACCTTGACTTCCTCTGTCTCCGAGCCGCCGACCGCATCTGTGATCGTCGCTCCGTCGATCGCTGGAACGCAGGTGAGCACAGGTGTTGATGAGCAGATGAGGGCTGGCTGGCGTAGGTGGATAGCTATTGTTTTTAGCATAGCTCTGTGAGGTCCCGTTGCTAAGTTAGCTTCAATGGCAGCGTTAGCAACAGCATTGTTAAGCTTCGCCAGCCTGGAAAGCATTTAACCGTGTATTTACATGTACTGATTTTCTGTCTATCCTTCCAGTTAGGGGTTTATTTATTTTGTTTCTATCTGCATTTAAGCCAGATGTGCTATCACGTAGCTCCGTAGCTAAAGAGCTTCGCCGATGTATTGTCGCGGAGATAAAAGTCACTGTGAATGTCCATTTCACGTTCTCGACTCTCATTTTCAAGAGGATATAGTATCCGAAGTGGTTTAAAATACAAATCTGTAATCCACAATAGAATAAGGAGAAAGTGTAGAATCCAATGAACTCTTGTACCTAAGTTACGGTCAGAGCAAAAAAAGATACGTCTTGCACTACACTCTAGTCCTTCACTCTCACGTTCCTCATCCACGAATCTTTTATCCTGGCTCAAATTAATGGGGTAATCGTTACTTTCTCGGTCCGAATCGCTCTGGCTGCATTGTAAACAATGAGGAAATGTGAGGAGTCCTTCAACCTGTGACGTCACGCTACTTCCGGTACAGGCAAAGCTTTTTATCAGCGACCAAAGTTACGAACTTTATCGTCGATGTTCTCTACTAAATCCTTTCAGCAAAAATATGGCAATATCGCGAAATGATCAAGTATGACACATAGAATGGATTTGCTATCCCTGTTTAAATTTAAAAAAATCATTTCAGTAGGCCTTTAAGCAAATATTAAACAAATCTTACAATTGAATGTCTTTTAAACTGACAATGTACACATCTAGTGTAACAGGTGAAAAACAATAATTTTCAGTTTTGTCTTTTTCAAATTGTACATTCTGAGAAACAGTGAATTATTTTTTTTATAATCAGTTTTTAAAGTGCTGTTAACTGAAAATTCAAGTTTTAATATCATAAATACCCCACAAATGGATGTTTAGCCTCGCTGGCTTTTAAACATGTTTTCCACATGATGGTTTATCAGATAGCTTCTCATACAGTATCCCACTAGGTGCTTTCCCTCTGTAAGGCGCGCAGTGACCAGCTCTGTGTCGGCTTGGAAACGCTTGAGACGAAGTTGGCGCGCTTTGCAGTACGCAGCTTTTATTACCTCCGCCAAAGAAGTTGCGTTTTCCCCAGGGTTTGTTTGTCTGTTCGTTAGCAACATACAGTAACTAAAAAATGGACAGATGTTGATGAAATGTCCGAAAAAACTATTCCTTATACTAACACACTAGCAATCAATCAATCAATCAATGTTACTTATATAGCCCTTTGGAGGGGGGCGTGGCCTGCGGGCCTGCCGCGGAACGGGGTGTGCAAGGACCGGCCTCGAAGACAGCGACAGGTGAGTAGATGGCCCATGTGGGCCTTGTTATCTAATCACCTGTCGCCTTTATTAGCAGCAGCCGGAACGAGACACGGAGTTGGAGTTGGGAGCGGGAGAGAGAGCGAGCGACACACGCCTAAAACAGACTGCTGAAAAGCAATCTAGGGTGTTGTGTCAAAATAAAAGAGACTGTATTCAAACTGTCTACCGGGCTCAAGGAAGATCTTTCGGACTCAGGAGAACCCTCACGGCAAAGAGACGTTTGCAAGCCCTAAATCACGAGTGTCTCAAAAGGCTGCACAAGCCACAACGACATCCTCGGCTCAGATCCCTACTACTCCTGCATCCTTCCTCTTTTTCTCCCCTTTACGGCGTTCCAAGTCCCAACCTTGCCGGTTCTGTGCTGCTCAGAAGATTTTGGAAGATGTAGTTTTTATTAGACAGGCCAACACAAAAGTGCCAGAAAAAAACTACACTCACAAAGTTTTCGTTTGATACCGCCACACGTCACGACATTATTGTGAAGATAGTTACATCCCGAGTAAATCTCTGTTTGGCCATCTTAACACTAAGTCGTTCAACCCCTTAAACAAATAATTATTTAGCCTAAGCCCCGTTTCAGTCACACTAAACCAGCTTTTAAGGTCCCCCTCATCGGACAAATTTTTACACGGGTAAGTGCACCGTGTATTTCTTTAATCTCCGGCTCCTTGTTTTGTATGGACTCGATGATCGTTTTCAAACTGAGTTCGGAGAGGAAGTGACGCCAGAAAGACCGCGCCCCACAGAGGAAGTGATGTCAGATAGAACACGCCACAGCCAGCTTCATAATAAAGCGGTTTCATAACTCGTAGCTAACCACTGCAAATATGAAGGCGAGTCATCCAGAAATGTCCGTGTTTCTCCTTCTTCTACATGTACAGACACTTGTGGAAATCACACATGAATACCTTAAGAGAAGGCGATTGCAGCTATTTCGGATACAACACTTCTCAGACGGCAAGATAACTTTCCAATGTCGAGGTCAGCTGTGATTCTACTTAGCGAAAAACTTTGTCCATTTGTCGAAGGAGAGACAACGAGAATGTGAGCTCCCTTTGATGTGATAAAAAATGGTAGCGTGTGCTTTGTACTACCTGGCAGTCGAGGGAAAACGGCGAATGCGACTGTATCAGTTATTGTCCGCGATGTACGTCGCGGACTCAACGTCTAGGTCCAGAGTATATAAAGTCACCAAAATAAAATGGGCAATGAAGGTGAAGGCAAAAGAGTGAGGAGTGTCCTGACCAGATATCTAGATCCCTAGATTGATTGATGTAAAATGTTCTTTATCACATTGTTTACGTGTCTAATAAAGATTTGATTAATTTATGATGTCTCAGGTGTGATTCACTACAATAGGGCCCCACAGCACACTGGATTCCAGTTCATTGAAATACCACAACACTGGATATTGTCCAGAAGAGTAAAATTTAAGAACTTGCACACAAAGATGGAGATGATTATGACTAGGCAGCGTTGCGCTGGCGGACGGAGGGGAGCGGGGGTCTTAAACGGTGGCATTGTTGTGTGTGTACACAGATAAGGTTAGGTGTGATTTACCCTGGATAACCTTAGTGTAAACGGGGCCTTAGATACACGACTGGCATCTTACACGCTACTTAAGTCATTGTAGTTCCCAGTGGCTGGCCGTGGGTTTCCCACCTAGGCCTTCAGTGATATCCGACTTCAATGATTACCTCTCAAAATACCATCATTGATGTCACCACATGACCATTGCTGGAGAAATACTATACAGGAACACATTTCCGCACTACTTGTCATTGAAGCACCTCAACAGTGTACAAAACGGGTTATATCAGCAATTAAAACATATCTCATGTGGTACTGTCAAAATTAAAATTGCAAAAAACATATTAAAAGTTAAAAAATAAAATATTTGAACTCACAACTTATAGAACCTATTCGACGTACCCCTCGTCGTTGGCTTATTCGAGTTGAAATGGCGGGCATTTCCCCATTTCATTGCCAGAACAGCTAAGCTAGCTACAAGATGTAGTTTCTCTTTAAATATCCTTCTTGAAAATGGCCTTGCAATTATATTTTTGCCACCTAATCAACGTTTTCTTCTCCTTCTCTGCTATCCCGGTATGGCTATGGTGCAACACTTCCTGCTTCCTGCTAAATTGAAACTTGTGATTGGATACTCACTTTGGAATGACAAGTGAGTATCCAATCACAGTCTCGTTAAAATCAGGCTACTTAGATAGGCTACTGTCAACAACTTGTGATCTGATTGTCTATCGCAACTGTCTATCAACTGTATGTACCCGGCACAGACACCTGCATTGTTGATTCTGAAAGCCTCGGGCAGATTTTGTACAGCATAGCAACATAAGCTGGCTGAATTCTGATTGGATGCAAACTAAAATTAAAAACAACAGTGGAACGGAAAGTAAATAAAAAAATAAATGTGTCTTTAATTATGATCATGATTTCTGGTTGTGTGCCTCACAATACTAAGGTTCTGGGTTTTGATCCTGGGCTCGGGGTCTTTCTGTGTGGAGTTTGCATGTTCTCCCCGTGACTGCGTGGGTTCCCTCCGGGTACACCGGCTTCCTCCCACCTCCAAAGACATGCACCCGGGGATAGGTTGATTGGCAATACTAAATTGGCCCTAGTGTGTGAATGTGAATGTTGTCTGTCTATCTGTGTTGGCCCTGTGATGAGGTGGCGACTTGTCCAGGGTGTACCCCGCCTTCCGCCCAAATACAGCTGAGATAAGCTCCAGCAACCCCCGCGACCCCGAATGGGACAATCGGTAGTAAATGGATGGATGGATGGATTTCTGGTTATGTTAGGCCAGCATAGAAGGCCTTGCTGGTCCCTGACAGCCCACCACTGGTAGTTCCACTCTAACTCTAATGGTTCTAACAACCATAACATTGTGTAAATGTCATTGGCGTCGTTAGGCCTATTCTTGAGCCCCCATAAATAATTTGGTGTGATTTGTTTTTTTTTTTAACAAAAAAATTGCATAAAAAATATATGTAAAAATGCAGGAATATGAGTTTAAATAAATAATAATATTGTGATGATGCGTTGCCCGGATCCCGTTTTGTTTTAGTTTAAGACTCTCTTAGTTTTGTTTCAGCACCCCTGGGTTTGTGTTTATTGGTTACCATCGGTGCTGATTATTTTCACCTGCCTCTGATTAGTGTTCGGGACGCTCACCTGCTCACGGGCACTAATCAGAGAGCTATTTATTCCCGCCTTTCGCCACACTCGGTCTGGCTGTTTTGTTTGCTCCTGCAACAAGTTATGTTAGCACTCCTTTGATTCCTGTTTCTATGTTAGCTTTCCAGTGCTAGTTTTCTGCCTTAGCTCCCCGTGCAATTGGCACGCTCTTCTTGTGTTTTGTATTTTTTCAGCATTTTTGTATTATGGACTGATTTATGGAAAATAAATCATTATTGGCCCTGCGATGAGGTGGCGACTTGTCCAGGGTGTACCCCGCCTACCGCCCAAATACAGCTGAGATAGGCTCCAACACCTCCCCGCGACCCCGAAAGGGACAAGCGGTAGAAAATGGATGGATGGAAATCATTGTCCTACCTGCACACTGCCTCCAGAGTTCCGTCTGCATCTTGGGGAAATGATATGTGCACAAACATGCGATCCCAACGTAACAAATACAACCATTATTCACTATGATTTTAAATAATTTGAAGAACCTTTGTCTACGCTTATTATCCAATCCAATCTGTTCTATCTGTAAAGCCTGCATTACAATACTGAAAATCCAGTCCACGTTTTCACTGTTACCTTAGCAAGGTCGAGCCAGACCACAGCAGTATTAAGGCTACCATATTTTCCGGACTATAAGGCTTACTCAAAATTTTTTTTTTTTCCTCAAAACTCGACAGTGCACCTTATAACCCGGTGTGCCTAATGTAAGGAATACGTTTGGTTGAGCTTACTCACCTCGAAGCTATTTTATTTAGCACATGGTGTAATGATAATTGTGACCAGGAGATGGCAGTCAAACATAAGAAATAAGTGTAGACAGCACTATGATTGCAATATGTAAACAACACCATTATTTTATAAGTTCCATTGAGAATATAGAACATTGCACGCGGTGCTCAAAATTATATCAAAAAGTTCTACTACGAATTTGGTAAGCTATGAAGCTGCACTGCTTGATGGATTGTCAGTGCATTAAACATACGAGTATTATTATGGCGTCTGTATAAGGTAAGACATATTATCTGGCATTTTGTTTCGCAATATTATGCAAAAGCAACTTTTCTTACCTTCTGGTACCTGCTGATCTGCTTTTGGGATCTGTAGAAGTCCTGAAAAAATGCTTGCGTCCGCGAGTCGATAAGCTTTTTATTTTTCCTCCATCTTCTTGTTATGGGACATTCATCCTCCGCTGTTGCCATTTCTAATATAAAGTAGTGTAAAGTTATTACTTATATCTGCCAGTAAACACGCCATGAAAGCGCTAAAACATACCGGTGTAATGAGTTTGAATTATTCATCCAAGGAACTTTAGTTATTATTAGGTTTTTCACGGGACAAATTTCCGGTGTTGTTTCCGGATGAGGAGATGCTGCTCCGTTATTTATTTAAGTAAAGTCTAAATGTCATTAGAACAGTTAGCTCCATCTCTTCTTCCACTCCCGTCCTTGCACGCTACACCGCTACAACAAAGATGATGGGGAGAAGACGCTGCGGAAGGTGAGCCACATAAATAAGACCGGCCACAAAAAGGCGCATCCTGAAGCGACTGTCAGAAAGCGGCTTGAAGATGATCTGTAAAACATAATCTATGCAACATTTTGACCAAAGAACCACCATTACATGTTATGTAGACCACAAGGAAGTGTTTTACATTTTGAAAAAAATAATAATAATATGACTCCTTTAATGTGCCCTAAAATCCGGTGCACCTAATATATGAAAAAAGATCAAAAATAGACCATTCATCGGCAGTGCACCTTATAATCCGGTGCGCCCTATAGTCCGGAAAATACAGTACTTCAGTGTGTTCACAACACTATACACACTATATACACTATACAACACAATAGGATTTCCAATTCAGATTTTTTATGGTCAAATCTGATCTTTGTATGTAGTCGTTCACATTACAAAAAAATGTGTCAAAACTCCAATGTGAATGCAAACTGACCCGGATAAAGACATGGCGTCATGACGTCCCACGTCCTGCAGTGTTTACGGAAGTAAACTCGGAAACCGACATGCTTCAATTTTAGTCGTCTCAGTAATGGCTTATTTATGGCAATTTCAAGGATTTTGTGCAATCAAAGCCAACATTTTCTGAGGGAAGATTATGAAAGAAGATGTTTTGGGGACATTTGCTTCGATGTCTGCTCTGAAGAGGGTGTTGGCGATCAGTGGTGGAACATTGATTGACGTGAGTTGCTAAAACATAATTTTTGTCTGTTGCTGCTAATTTGTTAACTATTTATTTTGTATCCGTCTATTTCGGTTAATAATGATGACGCTTATGATGAGCGCCATCATTATTCGCCATTGTGCGACTGGAGCGTGGTAGAGGTCACACTGAAGTGGCATCATAACACTATCTGTACCGTGTATGTGTATCTATACCGGTATTAGTATAGTACTGCGACACTAATGAATCATATTCGGTACAAAACAGCTTCTGAAAAGTACCGACCCACCACACCCTGCATCCTGGTCGTCGTCACGTTGTGACATTGCTGGTTTACGAGTAGATGAGCATGTTTGGCAGCACACAATCACGGAGTACTTACAAGCAGACACAGTGTGTAGACAAAAAAGGGAGAACGGACGCATTTTGGCTTAAAAAACAAAGATAAAGGTGAAGTTATAACACTGAAACGCCCTCAGGAAGAGGTGCTTTAAGACATGGCGAGCTAGCTAGCGGCTAAAGTTCAGCCCCAGTCAGCAGTGTTTTAGCTACTTCTAAATCACTAATCCTCGCCTCCATGGCGACAAATAAAGTACGTTTCTTACAAGTATCATCCCTGCAGGACGAGGAATATCTAAACATGCTTCACTACACACCGTAGCTCACTGGCGTCAAAATGTAAACAAACGCCATTGGTGGATCTACACCTGACATCTACTGTAATGATACCAAGTACAGGAGCATATTTAGTCGATACTACTATGAGTACGTCGATCTTCTTTCGTTTTTTTAAATTATTTATATTATGTTTATAAACTCAGGAAATATGTTCCTGGACACATGAGGACTTTGAATATGACCAATGTATGATCCTGTAACGACTTGGTATCAGATTGATACCTAAATTTGTGGTATCATCCAAAACTAATGTAAAGCATCCAAACAACAGAAGAATACATGATTACATTTTAACAGACGTGTAGAGAGAACATGTTAAAAGAGAAAGTAAGCAGATATTAACAGTAAATGAACAAGTAGATTAATAATTAATTGTCTACCACTTGTCCTTAATAATGTTGACAAAATAATAGAATGATAAATGACACAATATGTTACTGCATATGTCAGCAGACTAATTAGGAGCCTTTGTTTGCTTACTTACTAATAAAAGACAAGTTGTCTTGAATGTTCACTATTTTATTTAAGGACAAACTTGCAATAAGAAAAACATGTTTGATGTACCCTAAGATTTTTTGTTAAAATAAAGCCAATAATGATATTTTTAGTGGTCGTCTTTATTTAGAAAAGTATCAAAGTACCGAAAAGTATTGAAATAATTTTGGTACCAAAATATTGGTATCGGGATAACACCAGTATGTACATAAACATTTATAGTCCTGTGTGGCTAATGTATGTAAAAATATGTATTTATTTTCAAATATAAATGGTGCGGCTTAAATACCGGTGCCAGGGAGAATACTTTTGCCATCTTTTTTCCTTTTGTGTTTACGCTATGAAAGGACGGGTCCACAAATAAGACATGTTCGCACCATATCCACTTTTAAAATGGCATGTTTTTTTTGTTGTTGTTGGCTTTATAGAGGTGGACTGAAAACGCTATCATACACAACATGCTCCTAATACATCTCCAGTCACCCTGCAAAACACAACTGTCACACTAAGCAGCAGCCACAGCAGTGAAACATGTAGAGTAAATTTGTATTTGTATTGACAATAGTGTAATCCGCTGGGACAGTGTCACCCCTTGTGCAGGTCATCACTCTTAATGTTTATGTTATGTGTGTGTGTGAGTGTGTGAGTGTGTGTAAATGTGCATGTTGTCCTGTGTGTGTCTGAGTGTGTCTATGTAAATGTGTGTGCCTTCAGTTCTTCTAGGGAGAAAACAGGGAGGGGTTGTGAGTTGAAAATGATCCGGGGCCGATACATATGAAATAGGAGGGCTCATACATAAACATAGCACCAAGGCCCCGGGGCCAGGCAATCTACGAGGCAAATTGCTCACCAGTCAGCCATGGAGGCCGTACTGTTTACTATGCATGAGGTCCAGTGACATGCTTTAAAACCGCCCCTAAAACAGGATGACTGGGCTTGTGGTAGTGAGAAGTTGGCTTTTTCTATTGCTTCGGTACCATTTCCTATGAAAAAATATGCAGTGGGGAGAGGAGGGATCAGCATATTATTCTATGGAGCTGTTATGTGGTGCACAATGCAGTGCAAGTGCAATGTCGGTCCAAACAACATTTGCAATGCAGCGAGTTATTCTCAAAATTGGATTGACTAGTAAACACTGATTATACAGGGATGTTATTGGTGGCAATGAGAGAGGGTGGTCAGTCTCAGTTGAAATGAAATGAGTTTATTTTGGTCATATCATCCAGTGTTTTTCAACCTTTTTTTTGAGCCAAGGCACATTTTTTGCGTTGAGGCACACCACCAGCAGAAATCATTAAAAAACGAAACTCAGTTGACAGTAAAAAGTCGTTCTCACAATTGTTGGATATGACTTAAACCAGGGGTCACCAACCTTTTTGAAACCAAGGGCTACTTCTTGGGTACTGATTACTGCGAAGGGCTACCAGTTAGATACACACTTAAGTAAATTGCCAGAAGTAGCCAATTTGCTCAATTTACCTTTAACTCTGTTATTATTAATAATTAATTATATTTATCTTTGTGGAAACACTGATCATCTTAATGATTTCTCACAATAAATATATATAGAAACAGATACATATCAATATGCAACACTTTATTTTTATATTTTCTCTAAGTGCACATTTTTCAAATTGAACATTTTCAAATGATTACTTCTAAGACAGTCTTGTGAAATCACAATATCCCATTTTAACTAGCTAGCCACTAACATTTTTTTAACAAATCATGAATTACTTTGCACCATGTTTTTACAAATAATAACTCATGTAAAATACAAAAGTAAACTCTGAAATTTTTAAATCATGTCACACTTTGAACTCGACACCAAATCTGTTATCTGTTTCTTTGTCAGTTAGTGGGAAGCCTGGCATTGCATGCTGTTAACTAGTGTGTTGTACTCTGGTGTGTAACTTGACACTGCAACTCTGAGTGAGTCTTGCAGATGTGCATCAGTGAGGCGTGTTCTGTGTTTGTTCTTGATGAAGTTCATGTCAGAAAAGGCTGATTCACAAAGATAAGATTTTTCCTCATTGTTTGCGGAACCTTCTTAATCTTTTGGACATATTTTCACAGCAATCTGGCCTTAAGCTTAATTATGATAAATGTAAAATGTTAAGGATCGGAAATCTAAAGGGAACGTCCTTTTGAATGGAATGCAAAGTGCCTGTTTTGTGGACAGATGGACCAGTTAACATACTTGGTGTTGTTGTCCCAGAAAATCTGGAAGATCTAGGCTCAGTAAATTATGATAATCGACTAAGAAAGCTGGACAAAATTATGCAATTATGGAAAGGGAAATCCCTAACCTTGTATGGTAAAATGTCTATTGCCAACTCGTTAATTATTCCTCAATTTATTTATTTGTTTTTATCATTACCAGCTCCATCACAAAACTTTTTTAAGATTTATGAGCGGAGGATCTTCGATTTTGTCTGGAACGGCAAACCAGAAAGGATTAAAAGAAAGGTTTTGTACAAAGAGTATGAATATGGGGGCCTGAAACTTCTCAACCTTGAAGCTATGTGTCTGTCTTTAAAAGCATCAATTGTTCCAAAGATGTATTTAAACATTGAGTGGTACACAAATGTCCTGTTGGACAAAAAACATGTACTGTATCAAAATAAATTGTATCCTTTTTTACAAGTGATCCCCTCCCAGAGAGTCTGCTGGGAAACATGGCGGGGTTCATAAAGGAAACAATCCACTCATAGTGGTGTTTTCAATTTTATGTGCCAGAAAAAACAGACGATATTTTGCAGCAGTTAATATGGATGAACGCTAATATTGTAATAGATGGAAAGCCTTTCTTTTGGAAAAATATGTTTGAAAGAGGAATCATTTTTGTCAATGATATTATCAATGAGAATGGTAAAATTATGAAGTATGATGAATTTAGAGCTATGTATGGTGATGCTTGCTCAAGCTTTTCATTTTATCAACTAACTGGAGTTATTGGGAAAATATGGAAACAAATAATTAATTATGGAACTATTAAATTATTAGTTGTAAACCTCTAATAAGAAATTCTAGTTGGCAAAAAGGAACTAAAATAAATAGAAAAATATATAATTTTTATTTAATAAAGAAATCTTTGAAGGCTGCCTCATACAACACAAATGGAAAATGGGAGGACTTTTTTGACTGCCCGTTGCCATGGGATGCCATATTCAAACTAATCTATAAAACCACTATCGATGTGCAAAATCGTTATTTTCAAATTAAAATTATTTATAACTTCTTACCCACAGGGAAAATGTTAAAATTATGGAATATGACAGAGTCAGATGATTGCCGATTTTGTTGTCAGGAGCCTGAATCCATCCTGCATTTGTTTTGGTATTGTCATATTGTGTCTTTGTTTTGGGTGGAAGTTGAAAAAATGTGTTTAAGGATTGGTTTGTTTATGAAGCTTAATGTGGTTTCTGTTATTTTAGGAGAGTTCATTGACAATCATGATTTAGTCAATTTAATTATAGTACTCGGTAAAATGTTTATTTTTAAGGCCAAAAACAGATATTCACTTAGTATTACTTTCTTTAAAACATTTATTCAGTATTTTTTAACTTTAGAAAGTTACATGGTTGAAAACGATAATGATGCCAAAAAACATTTTAAAAAAAGATGGGAAGTCCTCAAAGGCTTATTTTGAAAGTATAATTATGTTTATAGATTATATGATATTTGTTGTTGTGTTCCCTAATTTGAGTGACCTGGACATAATCTGGACTGTACATAAATGCTTATTTTGAAAATGTAATTTTGTTTATAAATTATATGCAATCTGTTGTGTTCCCTAATTTTTTTCTGTGTACATGAATGAAGGTGTGTGTTGCTGAGTCCGACTTGGACATTATCTGGACTGGGCCTGGTTTAAAAACCCTTTAAACAAATCTAATTTCATTGACAACCTGGTCTGTTGAAGATAAGGCCCTTTTTTAAAAAATAAAATAAAATAAGATAAATAAATAAAAAAACATTTTCTTGGATAAAAAAAGAAAGTAAAACAATATAAAAATAATTACATAAAAAATAGTCATTAATAAAAATGTTAGTGGATCAGCAGCCTATACAATCATGTGTGCTTCAGGGACTGTGTCCCTTGCAAATGTGTTGTCTATGTTGTGGGAACCAGAATATTGGTAGCAGAAAGAAATAACCCCTTTTGTGTGAGTGGGTGTGGATGAGTGTGCATGGGGGAGGTTGTTTGGGTTGATGCACTGATTGAAAGTGTATCTTGTGTTTTTTCTATGTAGATTTAATTTAAAAAAATAAATAAATAAATAAATAAATAAATTTTTTAGAACAGGCCCGCGGGCGACTCATCTGGTCCTTACGGGCGACCTGGTGCCCGCGGGCACCGCATTGGTGACCCCTGCTTTAAACCATAACCAACCATGTATCAATATAGCTCTTGTCTCAAAGTAGGTGTACTTTCACCACCTGTCACATCACACTGTGACTTGTTTTTACTTTTTTTGCTGTTTTCCTGTGTGTAGAGTTTTAGTCCTTGTCTTGCGCTCCTATTTTAGTGGCTTTTTCTCTTTTTTGGGTTTTTACCTGTAGCAGTTTCATGTCTTCCTTTGAGCGATATTTCCCGCATCTACTTTGTTTTAGCAATCAAGAATATTTCAGTTGTTTTTATCCTTCTTTGTGGGGACATTGTTGATTGTCATGTCATGTTCGGATATACATTGTGGACGCCGTCTTTGCTCCAAAGTAAGTCTTTGCTGTCGTCCAGCATTCTGTTTTTGTTTACTTTGTAGCCAGTTCAGATTTAGTTTCGTTCTGCATAGCCTTCCCTAAGCTTCAATGCCTTTTCTTAGGTGCACTCACCTTTTCTTTATTTTTGGTTTAAGCATTAGACACCTTTTTACCTGCATGCTGCCTCCCGCTGTTTCCGACTGCTACAAAGCAATTAGCTACCGGCTGCCACCTGCCGATACGGAAGAGTATTACACGGTTACTCTGCCAAGCTCTAGACAGCACCGACACTCAACAGCAACACATAATTTGCAGACTATAGTTACTGGTTTGCAAAAAATATTTTTTGACCCAAATAGGTGAAATTAAATAATCTCCCACGGCACACCAGACTGTATCTCACGGCACACTAATGTACCGAAACACTGATATAATCAACCATTTTGTGTGACCACATTTTATATACTTATACCATGAATAGATTAACGTGGACCCCGACTTAAACGAGTTGAAAAACTTATTTGGGTGTTACCATTTAGTGGTCAATTGTACGGAATATGTACTGTACTGTGCAATCTACTAATAAAAGTCTCAATCAGTTAATCAATTTAACAGTGCAGATTATATATATTAACAATCATACACATACACACACAAAAAGAAAAATAATAAGCGAAAAAGGAATAGGTCGAAGCCAAGGCTTATATTTGCCTATCCTTTACATTCACTGATAACTAGATTGCTTGGAACATCGATGTTCAAAAATTAATGGGATGAAAGTAATCGTTAATTATAATTTTCCATTATTTCACCTTTCGAGGCTTTCCAAACCTTAACAAAGAACTACACGTCTTCAACTCATCACTGAGCTTGTTCCACCATTTAACTCCTAAAACTGAAATACACTTGTATTTTATATTCGTTATTACTTTACCTATTTCAAAAATCAATATTCCCCGTAAATTATAGTTTTCACCTCTTAATTTAAAAATAACCTAAGAATACAAGATGGAAGGCTGTTGTTCTTTACTCCAAACACATGTTCCATTGTTTTTAAAAACGCAATATCTGAAAATTTTAACACATTAGAACTTATGAATAATGGATTGGTAGGTTCATAGTAGCACGCTTTGTGTATTATTCTAATTACCCTTTTTTGAAGTTTAATGTTGGATCTCTCTTTGTTTTATAAACATTTCCCCAAACGTATGGAAAAATAAAAGAATAATATAACATTTGCAGGCATTTCTTTTCAGCATGTATCTTACTTTATAAAGAGTAGCAATTAATTTAGATATTTTCCCTTTTATATATTCAATATGCGGTTTCTAACATACTTTCTGATCAATTATTCCCAAGAACTTAGTTTCATACACTCTATCAATTTCCACTAGATTTATTTCAAATGTTGCTTCACAATTTGCCCTTGCACCACTTAACACCATAAATGTAGTTTTATTATCATTTAACGATAACTTATTAATATCAAACCATTTGTTTAGCTGAAGCAACTCAAGCTCTATTATCCTCAACACTTCCTTCAAGTCTTCTCCTGAACAATATACATTTGTATCATCTGCAAACATAATACATTTCAATTTATTAGAGACTGATCAAATATGAACAACTTAGGTCCCAGTACCGAGCCTTGTGGAACCCCACAAGTTACTCCACTTGGCTATGATTTAGTCTTATTAATTTCCACATATTGAGATCTATTACTTAAATAACTTCTTAACCATTGTTGTGAAACACCTCTTATGCCATAGTTTTCCAATGTTTGCAGAAGCAAGGAATGATCGATTGTGTCAAAAGCTTTACATAAGTCAATAAATACACCAATATTGCTTTTTTTCTATTGCTGTAGCTATGTTTTCTACAAAGTCCATCACTGTTAGGGATGTAGATGGATTACTCCGGAACCCATACTGATGGTCATTCAGTAGCTCATGTTTGTCAATGAACTTATCAAGTCTATTTACAAACAATTAATTGAACAAGTCACGCTAGTGTTTCCTTGAATACAGTGTTACCTGAAATAAGAGCTTTTTCTCAGCTAATTTTTAGGCTTTAGCAAATCATCCATCCATTAGTCAAATGTCACAGTGAACCCGGTAAGATCCGACCAAAACGTCTGGTCTTACTCGCTATAGCATTTAGGTGTACTGTCACCACCTGTCACATCACGCCGTGACTTATTTTGAATTGTTTTGCTGTTTTCCTGTGTGTAGTGTTTTAGTTCTTGTCTTGCGCTCCTATTTTGGTGGCTTTTTCTCTTTTTTTTGGTATTTTCCTGTAGCAGTTTCATGTCTTCCTTTGAGCGATATTTCCCGCTTCTACTTTGTTTTAGCAATCAAGAATATTTCAGTTGTTTTTATCCTTCTTTGTGGGGGCATTGTTGATTGTCATGTCATGTTCGGATGTACATTGTGGATGTCGTCTTTGCTCCACAGTAAGTCTTTGCTGTCGTCCAGCATTCTGTTTTTGTTTACTTTGTGGCCAGTTCATTTTTAGTTTCGTTCTGCATAGCTTACCTTAAGCTTCAATACCTTTTGTAAGGTGCACTCACCTTTTGTTTATTTTTGCTTTAAGCATTAGACACCTTTTTTCTTGCACACTGCCTCCCGCTGTTTCCGACATCTACAAAGCAATTAGCTACCTGCTGCCACCTACTGATATGGAAGAGTATTACACGGTTACTCTGCTGAGCTCTAGACAGCACCGACACTCAACAACAACACATCATTTGCAGACTATAATTACTGGTTTGCAAAAAAATATGTTCAACCCAAATAGGTGAAATTAGATAATCTCCCACGGCACACCAGACTGTACCTCACGGCACACTAGTGTGCCACGGGACAGTGGTTGAAAAACACTGCTCTATAGTGAGAGGAGCAGCTTGCACAGAAGTGGCCTCAACCCTACATTGCCCGAGACCTATGACATTAGCAGGTGTCTTGTCCTGAAAGCGGCAAAAAAATATAAATCATTTACTTTACAGTTATCGCTGTTTGTCTCGCTCTCTTTGTGCCGTTTCCACACTATGCAACCTTTTCTCCCCTCCCTCGGTCCCTCCCTCTCCCATTAAACCCGCCTCTCTATCGGCCTGTTTCCATGCGCTTTTCCCCGTCAGCGTACCCATGCAGGCTTGTCTGCACGGTCCGTTGTGTTGTTTAATATGCGCGGCCCATTCTAGCTTCTTTATTATCGTCCCGCTGGCGACGGAGGCCCTTTTCTTCGGCCAGACAATGGGCGGCGTCGTGACAGAGAGCACGGTGGTCATGTCCCATTTGCCACCCCGTGCTATCTCTCTATCCTGCCCCCCTCCCTCCTCACCCGCTGTCTGCTTTTCAATAGCACCCTAATACTGTTACAGGAGAGAAAGACCTGGGAGCCTTCAATATGCCCCAAGCCTCTGGGGCCACTGCTATATGCATACTATTAGCATAATTATAGCCTGGGAGTGGGAGAGCGGGAGAAAATGCAGATAGACAGAAAAAGAGAGACAGAGGGCCAGCAAAGGTGTTTGCAATGTGACTGTCAACCCTCCTTTCCAATCGTCAAATTCTCCAAATAGATCTTGTGTTCAATTTGTTCTGACCTCGTCGGAAGTCGGGCTGAGGGACGTGTGGGTGGGCAACACTTCTGATGGCACCGTGGTTGCCTGACTTAGAACTTGAACTTGGAGCCTGCAGGGGGGGTCATGCTGATTGGAATTGAATTGAGGAGGGCTCCCCCTGGAATTCCGAGCTGGTAAGTGCAAACCGGAGCAGCTGTTGACCAGTAAGTGGCTTGTTTACGTGTGAGTACCACTTCCTGGTCAGTTATGTTTGTTCATTTGTATTTATTTACAAATGTTATAATTGCAATTCGAAAAATTGTATATATTTGTTTTGAAAATAAACGCCGAACTCCTTTGTCTTGGAACAGTAAGAGAAAAATATTAGGTCTGTCAAATGATTAAAATATTTACCGGGTTTTCCGGACCATAGGGCACACCGAATTATAAGGCGCACTGCCGATGAGCAAGTCTGGTCAGGTCTATTTTCATACAAAAGGCTTATAGGGCCCGTTAAAGGAGTCATATTTTTTTTTTTTCTAAAAGTAAAACACTTCCTTGTGGTCTACATAACATGTAATGGTGGTTCTTTGGTCAAAATGTTGCATGGATTATGTTTTACAGATCATCTTCAAGCCGCTTTCTGACAGTCGCTTGAGGATGCACCGTTTTGAGGGCGGTCTTATTTACGTGGCTCACCTTCGACAGCGTCTTCTCCCCGTCATCTTTGTTGTAGCGGTGTATAGCGTGCAAGGACGGCGGTGGAAGAAGTGTCAAAAGATGGAGCTAACTGTTTTAATGACATTCAGACTTGACTTCAATCAATGACGGAGCAGCATCTCCTCATCCAGAAACAACAACACAGGAAATGTGTCCCGTGAAAAACCGTCCGACCGGAACTCTCTAATAACTAAAATTCCTTGGGTGAATAATATATACTCACTACACCGGTATGTTTTAGCGCTTTCATGGCGAGTTTACTGACAGATATAAGTAAGAACTTTACACTACTTTATATTAGAAATGGCAACAGCGGAGGATGAATGTCCCATAACAAGAAGATAGAGAAAAAGAAGAAGCTTATCGACTACGGCGTCTCCACGGACTATAAAGGCGGACACACGGAAATGTTCAGGACTTATGTAGATCCCAAATACAGATCAGCAGGAACTAGAAAGTAAGAAAAGTTGCTTTTGCATAATATCGCGAAACAAAACACCAGATAATGTCTTACCTTATACAGACACCATAATAATACTCGTATGTTGAAGCACAGTACAATCATTCAAGCGGTGCGGCTTCATTGCTTACCAAAGACGTACTAAAACATTTTGATAGATTTTTGAGTGCCGTGTGTAATGTTCTATATTTTCAATAGAACATATACAATTTTGGTGTTGTTTACTTGAATCATATTGCAGTCTACAGGTATCTCTAATGTGTGACTGCCATCTACTGGTCACACTTATTTCACCATGTACCAAATAAAATAGCTTCGAGGTCAGTAAGCACAACCAAATTGATTCCGTAAATTAGGCGCACCGGGTTATAAGGCGCACTGTCGAGTTTTGAGAAAATGAAAGGATTCTAAGTGCGCCTTATAGTCCTTATAAAAATACGGTAATCGCAATTAATTGCAGTTTATTCAGTTATCTCAAAATTAATTGTAATTAATCACAGATATTGTGATTAATTACAGTGTCTTGACGTCAATAAAATAAACAAGTAAAATAAACAAAAAAAATATACAAATAAATGAATACAAAAGTCTCCTTTCAACTTACTAAAGCAGTCACAGTAACAATCTAAATGTTATGTTATCACTGCACCTTAACCATAATCTGAACACGGAAGTGAAGCACCACCCACCTCTTTAAAAATAAAAAAAATGGCATTATTGGCTTTATTTTAACAAAACATCTTACGGTAAAATCATTTTGTTGTCAATATCCATATGTGTATGTCTAGGGTCTAGCATTATAAAGTTACATTCTTAGTAGAAGTTTAACCTTAGCCAGTCTATAATTGTAAACTGCACGTCACCGTGGCTTCGTTCCTCTCTCTCGTCCGCCAGCATCGCCTCCTTCCTTAGTGCCGTCGACAACAAAACACGGAGAGCGGCTAATGTCATTGTGTCATCTGGGATGTTGTGTTGTGGTGAAATTCACTCAAGACAGATGGCTGCTGGCGGTCATCGATGTCCAAAGTGCACAATAAAAGATGGAACGCTAAAACATTAGAAACAATTACTGCCGGGCGGGGGCGAATGCTGACTCAGCATGAGCAGGCGTGGTAAAGAGAGGTTAATTTGCATCCAACATCTCCGCCTCTCAAAAATATGGCTTACAAATAGGTCTGTAAAACATTCTCTATGCACATTGTTCACCAATGAACCATCATTACATGTTATGTAGACCAGTGGTCCCCAACCTTTTTGTAGCTGCGGACCGGTCAACACTTGAAAATGTGTCCCACGGACCAGGGGGGGGGGGGGGATTATATATATATATATATATATATATATATATATATATATATATATATATATATATATATATATATATATATATATATATATATATATATATATATATATATATATATATATATATATATATATATTTATTTTTATAAAAAAAATTTCCAATAAAGAAATACAATCATGTGTGCTTACGGACTGTATCCCTGCAGACTGTATTGCTCTATATCAGGGGTCACCAACCTTTTTGAAAGCAAGAGCTACTTCTTGGGTACTGATTAATGCGAAGGGCTACCAGTTTGATACACACTTAAATAAATTGCCAGAAATAGCCAATTTGCTCAATTTACCTTTAACTCTATGTTATTATTAATAATTAATGATATTTACACTTAATTAATCGGTTTAAAAGAGGAGAAAACACGAAAAAAATTACAATTAATTTTGAAACATAGTTTATCTTCAATTTTGACTCTTTAAAATTCAAAATTCAACTGAAAAAAAGAAGACAAAAACTAGCTAATTCGAATCTTTTTTGAAAAAATTAAAAAAAGAATTTATGGAACATCATTAGTAATTTTTCCTGATTAAGATTAATTTTAGAATTTTGATGACATGTTTTAAAAAGGTTCAAATCCAATCTGCACTTTGTTAGAATATATAACAAATTGGACCGAGCTATATTTCTAACAAAGACAAATCATTATTTCTTCTAGATTTTCCAGAACAACATTTTTTAAAGGAATTCAAAAGACTTTGAAATAAGATTTAAATTTGATTTTACAGATTTTCTAGATTTGCCAGAATAATTGTTTTGAATTTTAATCATAATAAGTTTGAAGAAATATTTCACAAATATTCTTCGTCGAAAAAACAGAAGCTAAAATTAAGAATTAAATTAAAATGTATTTATTAATCTTTACGATAAAAACAATAAATTTACTTGAACATTGATTTAAATTGTCAGGAAAGAAGAGGAATGAATTTAAAAGGTAAAAAGGTATATGTGTTTAAAAATCCTAAAATCATTTTTAAGGTTGTATTTTTTCTCTAAAATTGTCTTTCTGAAAGTTATAAGAAGCAAAGTAAAACATTAATGAATATATTTAAACAAGTGAAGACCAAGTCTTTAAAATATTTTCTTGGATTTTCAAATTCTATTTGAGTTTTGTCTCTCTTAGAATTAAAAATGTCAGGCAAAGCGAGACCAGCTTGCTAGTAAATAAATAAAATGTAAAAAGTAGAGGCAGCTCACTGGTAAGTGCTGCTATTTTTAGAACAGGCCAGCGGGCTACTCATCTGGTCCTTACGGGCTACCTGGTGCCCGCGGGCACCGCGTTGGTGACCCCTGCTCTATATTGATGTATAATGTATGTATTGTGTTTTTTATGTAGATTTAATTAAAAAAAAAAATATATATATATTATTTTTGTATTTATTTTTTTTATTTCTTGTGCGGCCCGGTACCAATCGGTCAGCGGCCCGGTACTGGTCCGCGGCCCGGTGGTTGGGGACCACTGATGTAGACCACAATGAAGTGTTTTAAATGTAGAAAAAATAAATCACAGTATAACCCCTTTAACAAAATATTTTTTCCTAAACTAACATTTAATTATATATTCATATCGACCTGTTACTCTTGTTGTGTTATTCTTGTGCTGTTTTAAAAAGGAAATGGTTCAGGGAATTTTTTTTGTTTGTTGCTGCAGAGTGTGTATAATACTCGTCATGTTTTTTGTAATTTAATTCCCCCATGAAGATGGCCATTGTGCTGTTTAGCGTCTTCCGTGTTGATTTATTTTGTCCTGCCGCCTGTCAGTATTGCCTGAACTGCACATTTGACAGTTACACTACTTAAACAAACTGCCCGGAATGCAGTGCAAAAAGTTGTTTCGGAGACTTTTAGTCGTTCTGTGCTTCATATGGGTTAATTATTGGTAACTGGGTTAATTAAAAAATTAAATAAGATTTAAGCAGGTTTATAATGATGATGGATACATACGGATTAATGTGTTAATTTTGACACCCACAGAAATTATTCCAGAGTCAAACTGCGTTGATGATTTGAGTAATATTCATATTGTTATGGTGTTATACAAGAGCACATCCACTTAATGTTGAAACATGTGCATATACCGTATTTTCCGGACTATAAGGCACACTTAAAATCCTTTTTTTCCCTCAAAACTCAACAGTGCGCCTTATAACCCAGTGTGCCTAATGTAAGGAATGAGTTTGGTTGAGCTTACTCACCTCGAAGCTATTGTATTTGCTACATGGTGTAATGATAACTGTGACCAGTAGATGGCAGTCAAACATAGGAGATACGTGTAGACAGCACTATGATTGCAATATGTCTCAAGTAAACACCAACATTTTAAATGTTCCATTGAAAACATAGAACATTACAAACGGCGCTCAAAAATGTATCAACATGTTTTAGTACGACTTTGGTAAGCTATGAAACCGCACCGCTTGAAGGATTGTCGGCCCTGTAAACGTACAAGTATTATAATGGCGTGTGAGGTAAACAAAAAAGGCAAGCCATATTATCTGGCGTTTTGTTTCACAATATTATGCAAAAGCAACTTTTCTTACCTTCTGGTACCTGCTGATCTGCATTTGGGATCTGCGTAAATCCAGAAAAATTGTGCGTTCCTGCCTTTGTAGTCCGTGCAGACACCGTAGTCGATAAGCATCTTCTTTTTCTCTAGCTTCTTGTTATGGGACATTCATTCTCCGCTGTTGCCATTTCTAATATAAAGTTGTGTAAAGTTAATTATTATATATGTCAGTAAACTCGGCATGAAAGCGCTAAAACATACCTGCGTAGTGAGTTTTTATTATTCACCCAAGGAACTTTAGTTATTAGAGAGTTTCCGGTCGGACGGTTTTTCACGGGACGCATTTCCTTTTGTTGTTTCTGGATGAGGAGATGCTGCTCCGTCATTGATTGAAGTAAAGTCTGAATGTCATTAAAACAGTTGGCTCCGTCTTTTGACACTTCTTCCACCGCCGTCCTTGCACGCTACACCGCTACAACAAAGATGACGGGGACAAGATGCTGCCGAAGGTGAGCCACGTAAACAAGACCGCCCTCAAAACGGCGCATCCGGAAGCGACTGTCAGAAAGAGGCTTGAAAATGATCTGTAAAACATAATCTTTGCAACATTTTGACCAAAGAACTACCTTTACATGTTATGTAGACAACAAGGAAGTGTTTTACATTAAGAACAAATATATAATAATATGACTCCTTTAATGCGCCTAATATATTAAAAAATATCAAAAATAGACCATTCATCGGCAGTGCACCTTATAATCCGGTGCGCCCTATGGTACTACTTCCAGCATTTGGCGATCACCATTGGAGGCTGTCTGTAAATTGGAGGCTCGTCCTGATGTAACGAACAAGTGTCGATATTTATCTGATAACATGACAACAATCCAAACAAAAATAAAGAAATACCACATACTCACCAGAGATGCCATCCATTCCCAGCATTATACTGTAGTTGTACATGTACAGTATGTGACCTCTCCTTACAATGTCTTGCTTTTCTAGGGTTAAAAACATAATTTTTCAAGAATGTCCGAAAGACAAAATAAATTAATCTTCTTTTGTCAGAATGTTTTCAACTATTTTGTTTCAACCAATCAGAGTGCGGACATGCATTCAGGTCCTGAGAAGCAAATCTGATACATGCTTGGTTATAGAAACAGCACCATTTGCCAATATAAGGCTGTTGCTATACAGTATATTCTGAGGACCCCGGGCACATTACATTGATATGGCAACACATAGGAGTTGAAATCCATCCATCCGTCCATTTTCAACTAATTGGATAAAAAACACATCTAGCATACACATACGTTGTACTGGAGGCAGCGCAGCAAAGATACACACTAAGAATTGAATATAAGGGACTGTTGGAAATAATTAATACAATTCCGTGGAACAAATAGGATAATATAGGTTTGAAATTCAGGCCACTGGTTCTGATAACATTAGGGACCGGCAGAGAAGGCCTTGCTGGCCCTAGCAGACCCTCACTGCTACTCACCAATATATTTGATGACATGCAACAAATAACACATTGAAGAGGATGCAAGATACCTTACATACTGTATTCTTTTTTTATGTATTATTTTTTTAAATCAAAATTGTAATGATCATCCTGGACAGAGGTGCATGTACAGAACAGGAAAAGCATTTGCATGCTGAGGTCTAAAGAGAAGTGTCTTGTGAGATATTTGTTTTCTTGCCCGACGTCATGAACAATAACAGTGTGCTTTTGTTAAAAGTTAAAGTACCAGTGATTGTCACACACACTAGGTGTGGTGAAATTTGTCCTCTGCATTTGACCCATCCCCTTGTTCACCCCCTGGGAGGTGAGGGGAGCAATGGGCAGCAGCGGTGCCGCGCCCAGGAATCATTTTGGTGATTTAACCCCCAACCCTTGATGTTGAGTGCCAAGCAGGGAGGTAATGGGTCCCATTTTTATATAGTCTTTGGTATGACTCGGCCGGGGTTTGAACTCACAACCTACCGATCTCAGGGCGGACACTCTAACCACTAGGCCACTGAGTAGGTTGTTGTTTTGTCTATTTGTTCTTTAGTTTAATTCCAGAATGTACATCATTTTAGGTATTTGACTTTGGAGGATCCATTGGACTTGTGAAATAACACATTGTAGCAAAGTGTAGTTTACAAAGAATCTGCAAACAATTACTATTGTTTGAGCTATAATCCATAACACTAATGTCATATGTGCATAGATGATGCTTAAAATGAAACAAAACTACTGTATATTCTGATTGAAATCAGGTCATACTGTATTTAGAGGATGAATTAACCCAGATTAAAACACAAATAGATTAGGATATCCGGTAACGGTTTTAGTAATCAGATCTTTAACAGATATTCCACAAATGCAGTTCTTTTTTGGTATTTAAAATCTGGTATTTATCTTTGGCAAGCGCTACTGCAAAATAATTTACTATAACATATAAAACACTGTCACAATAGCATGTTTTAACCCTGGACACAAATATTTGAGCATATATTGACCTACATTGGAATCTTTTAGCCTCTTTATTGCACAAAATAGATAAAAATTGCCCCTGCATCATTACATTTTTCAATGAGCGGCCATCAGTGGAAAAAGTATGGACACCAGCTGTTTATATTGATTGTATTTGGTCAGCTGATGCACAGTAACTGAACTTACCAGTGGCGTGCAGTCACTAGAGGCAGGGGAGGCGGGGCCTCACCTGCCATCATGGAAAGAAAAAAAATGTAAAAAGAAAAAAATTATAATTAAATTGTTATATGTATCCAGTGATTATACTAAAGTTATTTTCCATTTAACTTCACCAGTTTTAGATTATTTTTATTTTTATTTTCACATTTTCCGTTCAAATACTGAGAAGAGACGGTGCGGTGATCAGCAGCCAGTTGAGGCACGTCACTGATTTGTGCCTCAACATGGATTGTGCACAATGACTCGGCTAACTGCTGAGCTACTGTGCAGTGAGACTGTATTGCTATATGAATTATATCAGCTAACTAAACTATGGCATAGTTTAGTTAGCTGAGGTATATAATGTACAGTGTATTTTGCCAACAACTGTATGTGTGTAACGTATTTCTTGTGCTGAGCATTCATAAAACTGCTGCAAAAAACATACTGTCTGAGGCTCGCAGTAATCCGGCCTCCTGGTGGTAGAGGGCGGTAGTGATCCCAGAGATCATTCCTCGCCGCAGAAGGAAAAAAAAAAAAGAAAAAAAAAAAAGTTTGCAAGTCAATTAGTGCAGCGATTGTTTATTTCCTCTCGCCTGGACTTTTATTAAAAACATGGAGGATTACATATGTAAAATAAAACAGTTTTCGAAACTGGACTTTCAATCGAAGCAGGAGGTAATAATTAAAGGTAGACCAACGCCGGAGCTAAAAGGTTTGCTTTTGACTTCGGGACAGAAGATCCGTTATTTTCAAACGGCGTGGTACACACGCAAAGGCTGGCTGTGTGGATGTCCAGCAAGGAAGGTAAGACCATAATAATGTTTTTTTTATTAAATGTGCTTTTTTGTGTGCTACAGTTGTGTAAAGAATGCTGGTATGAGCTTTTAAACATAACCCGTTAACTGCTGCCAATCACATGGTGAATAAGATACTATTTAGGGTTCATATGTTTGTAAATCTGACTGTGATGATGCAGTGCCTCACCGGACATTAACCTCACCGCACACCACTGGAACTTACATACAGTTTTTTTTTTTTTTACTATTGTACTGACCATAGAATTAATGATGTTATAAACAAATGTTGCACTGTTTTATTCACAATTCCAAATGCAGCAACTTTTCTTCTTGTTTACATCATACACACTGACCGATACACACAGAGCGATGTCAAATTGTTGCTGTGTTTTTGGGTAGCTACACAGCCTGAAGAGATGAAGTGAGCATTCTTTCCACTATAATGGAACGGAATGTTGTACAATCAGGTCTGTCAAACTAATTTTCATTGAGGTCCACATCGCATTTATAGTTCCGGCGAGATAGTGGGCCAGGCTCTGGGGTTCCTGTCGCTGGCCGGCCTGGTTGCGTGGGGCCGGTGGTCCCTTGTTCCCTGGGCGTCACACCTGCTATTTGGGGTTGGGCTCTATGGGTGGCTGGGGCCATAGTGTGGCTCCCGCACATACGGGGAGTCAAATATATTGTACATACAAATACACATTTATACTCACATACATACAATTACCTACAGTCCCACATACATACACAAATACAGTACATACCTACACACTCAAAGTTCGTACATTCACACGGACATTCACTGTAAAAACATACATATACACATACATGTACATATACATTCCCTGTACAAACATACATATACACATGCTGTACATATACATTCACTGTACAAATATACATATACACATACATGTACATATGCATTCACTGTACAAACATACATATACACATACTGTACATATACATTCACTGTACACATACATATACACATGCTGTACATATGCATTCACTGTACAAACATACATATACACATACATGTACATTCACTGTACAAACATACATATACACATACTGTACATATACAAGTACATATACATACATACACTCATGCATATAATCACATTTCATCAAACATATATTAATGTTCTTCCCCTAGAGGAAACGGGGTAACACATGGCATACTGACAAAGCTTAACTTATTGTTACTATAACAATCTACAAGGTTAATACAGTTTGCTTCTCTTTCTTCTCCTCCATTTATCTGCTTTCTTTTGTATTTCAAGTTATTATTACATATATGTATTGTTGCATTTGAAACAATCGTGTTGTTGATAATAATTATTATTATCAATAGTGCTATTTCTATTGGTATTTGTATTGCTCCATTTGTAGTATAATAATGTCCATTGTCATTTCTGTATTATTATTTATTTCACTAACTGCTTCTTTGCCATCACTTTTACCATCATATTTGTACATATCCTATTTACTGATGCTGTTCTGTTGTTGTTGTTGTTGTCTCGCTGTCTTATCCCCCTCTTGTCCCTGCAATTTCCCCCTCTGTCTTCCTTTTTTTCTCTTTCTATCCCCTCCGGCCCGGCTGTACCAAATAATAATATACATACATTTAATAAAGTCAAATACAAATAAGGCAACACGAGAAGTATCCCACACTTCTCTTTTGTAAAGTAAATGTGTACAGCCGATATAGTCATCTATATCAACTATATGATTTGCCTGAGAAGCTGGGCAGAACAAAGAAGAAAAAAAAGAAGGCCGCTTTTAACAGTGAATATATACGAATATAAATGTATATTCACTTCATGATTTTAGTACACAATCTCCTATGCATTTGAATATCATATTATTTAAGTACAAATTGATGGATAACTTGGTTTGAAATCATAAGTAATGGTGACAAAAAGATTTAAGTACTTATTTTTATTTTAAGAAATAAAAGGCTTGGAAAATATGTTAATATAGTGTTTGTGGCATGATCACATCATACAATTTAAGAGATACATGTGATTTTTGTGTTACATTTAAAAGAAGGAATACATTTAGTACGTAAGATGAAATGTTATTTTGACGCACATTATTTCCAAGTTTGCCAACGGGGCAACGTTAAACGTGGCAGGGTCTTGCGTTTAACACCTGTGTCATACATGCAAAAACACCTATCATTATACTGTGCATAAATGCCATACTTATTTTGGGCCCTTTGTTATTTATTTGAACTGGTCTTGAAATATTACACAACATATTTGGGGATAACACAGTAGGTAGGGTTCCATTTGCAAAAAACATGTTTTACACTATAGAACACTTCTCAAAATGATAAAACCAATGTCTAAAGATAATGATGATGGTAATGATAATGATAAGGACTGCACAAGAACAGTGTTGTATTTTCTTATATTACAGTATTACTGTTCAAACTGTGTTTAATGTTACAGTGGTCAAAAATATTAAATATATTTCTTAAATAAAACCGCTGCCTTGTTTTAATACGCTACTGTATTTTAATGTTGGTCATTATGGTGGCACTTGGAGAGCCAAGTGTTTTCTGAGGTGGAATTTGTGAAAAAGTTTGAAAAACACTGTCCTAAACAAAACCCGCAGATCCTATTGAGTGTTTTCTATTTCATTGTCAATTTAATTTTTAGGAGGAAATCAACAAAGATTATGTTTACTTTTCTTATATTCAGTCCTTCTACAGATTTTGTGCTTTTGGGAATTTTGAAGCATATACAGGTGAAACTCAAAACATTTGAATAAAGTGTAAAAGTCCATTCAGTTCAGCAATTCAACTTCAAATGTGAAACGTATGTGATATAAACTCATTATATGTAGTACAAAGTGAACTATTAAGCTGTAAGCCTTAATCATCACAATTATATCAAAAGAAGCTGTAAGCCTTAATCATCACAATTATATCAAAAGAAGGCTTGAAATATATCTTGAGTTGCATGTTGTATAAGCCTACATCATATCAATTTCTTTCTTTTTTACATAAAATTTTTATTGACAGCCAGCATCAGACATTCCTATCCATTACATCATATTTGCATATAACATATATCTGTTGTTTGCCCTAAATCTCAAAATATGTTTTTGTTTATATCCCAACGATACCACCCCCGTCCCAAAAAAAGAAAGAAAACAAAACAAAGTATTAATGATAATATTTACAGATAAAAAGAAAATAGTAATAATAAAAAAAAAAAAAAAATGTATATATATATATATATATATATATATATATATATATATATATATATATATATATATATATATATATATATATATATATATATGTATATGTGTGTGTGTGTGTATATATATATATATATATATATATATATATATATATATATATATATATATATATATACATATATATATATATATATATATATATTTATATATTAATAATCATAATGATAATCGGAAACAAAATAATATAAACAGATGGTAAATAATTAAAAAAAAAACAAGACATATAGGGAGTAATATTTTTTATTTTATTTTTTTAAACAGTACAATCACTAATTCGAGAAAATAAAATCAGGCTTATAGGACGTGGCATAATTGACCCAGTTTTCCCAGTATGAAGTAAATGTCTCTGATTTATAATTAATAAAAGCAGTTGTCTTCTCCATTGTATAAATGTCCATTGTGATTTCCATCCATTCCTTCAAAGTTGGGCTCTCCTGAGATATCCATTTCCTAGTAATGGTCTTTTTACAAGCCACTAGTAGGATATTCATTAAGTGTTTATCTTTTTTCCAGCCAATCCTGAGGTTCGTGTCCGAAAAACAGAGTCTTACTTTCAAGGGTTATTTCACATTTGAAAATATTCCGTAGAGCTCGGTGTATCTCCTTCCAATAGTCCTTTATGGCGTAGCAGTCCCAGAAAACACGGTAGTGGTTTGCGTTTAGGTTCCCACAGTTTCTCCAACATACAGGGGAGTTATCATAGTGAGACTTCTGAGAAGGTGCCACAAACAATCTGATCAAACTTTTCCAGCCAAACTTCCTCCACTTGGGTGAGCTGGTACAAGTCCATTGATATTTCCATATTATTGTCCATTCTTCCTCAGATATAGTTATCAATCAATCAATCAATGTTTACTTATATAGCCCTAAATCACAAGTGTCTCAAAGGGCTGCACAAGTCACAACGACATCCTCGGCTCAGATCCCACATCAGGGCAATAAAAAAACTCAACCCAATGGGATACAATGAGAAACCTTGGGCAACCGGTGCAATGGACGTCGAGTGGATCTAGCATAATATTGTGAGAGTCCAGTCCATAGTGGATCTAACATAATAATGTGAGAGTCCAGTCCACAGTGGATCTAACATAATAATGTGAGAGTCCAGTCCATAGTGGATCTAACATAATAATGTGAGAGTCCAGTCCATAGTGGATCTAACATAATAGTGTGAGAGTCCAGTCCATAGTGGATATAACATAATAATGTGAGAGTCCAGTCCATAGTAGATCTAACATAATAATGTGAGAGTCCAGTCCACAGTGGATCTAACATAATATTGTGAGAGTCCAGTCCATAGTGGATCTAACATAATAATGTGAGAGTCCAGTCCACAGTGGATCTAACATAATAATGTGAGAGTCCAGTCCATAGTGGATCTAACATAATAATGTGAGAGTCCAGTCCATAGTGGATCTAACATAATAGTGTGAGAGTCCAGTCCATAGTGGATATAACATAATAATGTGAGAGTCCAGTCCATAGTAGATCTAACATAATAATGTGAGAGTCCAGTCCACAGTGGATCTAACATAATATTGTGAGAGTCCAGTCCATAGTGGATCTAACATAATAATGTGAGAGTCCAGTCCATAGTGGATCTAACATAATAATGTGAGAGTCCAGTCCATAGTGGATCTAACACAATAATGTGAGAGTCCAGTCCACAGTGGATCGAACATAATATTGTGAGAGTCCAGTCTGTAGTGGATCTAACATAATAATGTGAGAGTCCAGTCCATAGTGGATCTAACATAATATTGTGAGAGTCCAGTCCTTAGTGGATCTAACATAATAATGTGAGAGTCCAGTCCATAGTGGATCTAACATAATAGTGTGAGAGTCCAGTCCATAGTGGATATAACATAATAATGTGAGAGTCCAGTCCATAGTAGATCTAACATAATAATGTGAGAGTCCAGTCCACAGTGGATCTAACATAATATTGTGAGAGTCCAGTCCATAGTGGATCTAACATAATAATGTGAGAGTCCAGTCCATAGTGGATCTAACATAATAATGTGAGAGTCCAGTCCATAGTGGATCTAACACAATAATGTGAGAGTCCAGTCCACAGTGGATCGAACATAATATTGTGAGAGTCCAGTCTGTAGTGGATCTAACATAATAATGTGAGAGTCCAGTCCATAGTGGATCTAACATAATATTGTGAGAGTCCAGTCCTTAGTGGATCTAACATAATAATGTGAAAGTCAAGTCCATAGTGGATCTAACATAATAATGTGAGAGTCCAGTCCATAGTGGATCTAACATAATAATGTGAGAGTCCAGTCCATAGTGGATCTAACAAAATAATGTGAGAGTCCAGTCCATAGTGGATCTAACATAATAATGTGAGAGTCCAGTCCATAGTGGATCTAACATAATAATGTGAAAGTCAAGTCCATAGTGGATGTAACATAATAATGTGAAAGTCAAGTCCATAGTGGATCTAACATAATAATGTGAGAGTCCAGTCCATAGTGTATAGTGGATCTAACAAAATAATGTGAGAGTCCAGTCCATAGTGGATCTAACATAATAATGTGAGAGTCCAGTCCACAGTGGATCTAACATAATATTGTGAGAGTCCAGTCCATAGTGGATCTAACATAATAATGTGAGAGTCCAGTTCATAGTGGATCTAACATTATAATGTGAGAGTCCAGTCCAAAGTGGATCTAACACAATAATGTGAGAGTCCAGTCCACAGTGGATCTAACATAATATTGTGAGAGTCCAGTCCGTAGTGGATCTATCATAATAATGTGAGAGTCCAGTCCATAGTGGATCTAACATAATAATGTGAGAGTCCAGTCCATAGTGGATCCAACATAATATTGTGAGAGTCCAGTCCTTAGTGGATCTAACATAATAATGTGAAAGTCAAGTCCATAGTGGAACTAACATAATAATGTGAGAGTCCAGTCCATAGTGGATCTAACAAAATAATGTGAGAGTCCAGTCCATAGTGGATCTAACATAATAATGTGAGAGTCCAGTCCATAGTGGATCTAATAAAATAATGTGAGAGTCCAGTCCATAGTGGATCTAACATAATAATGTGAGAGTCCAGTCCATAGTGGATCTAACATAATAATGTGAGAGTCCAGTCCATAGTGGATCTAACAAAATAATGTGAGAGTCCAGTCCATAGTGGATCTAACATAATATTGTGAGAGTCCAGTCCATAGTGGATCTAACAAAATAATGTGGGAGTCCAGTCCATAGTGGATCTAACATAATAATGTGAGAGTCCAGTCCATAGTGGATCTAACATAATAATGTGAGAGTCCAGTCCATGGTGGATCTAACATAATAATGTGAGAGTCCAGTCCATAGTGGATATAACATAATAATGTGAGAGTCCAGTCCATGGTGGATCTAACATAATAATGTGAGAGTCCAGTCCATAGTGGATATAACATAATAATGTGAGAGTCCAGTCCATGGTGGATCTAACATAATAATGTGAGAGTCCAGTCCATAGTGGATATAACATAATAATGTGAGAGTCCAGTCCATAGTGGATATAACATAATAGTGTGAGAGTCCAGTCCATAGTGGATATAACATAATAATGTGAGAGTCCAGTCCATAGTAGATCTAACATAATAATGTGAGAGTCCAGTCCATAGTGGATCTAACATAATAATGTGAGAGTCCAGTCCAAAGTGGATCTAACATAATAATGTGAGAGTCCAGTCCACAGTGGATCTAACACAATAATGTGAGAGTCCAGTCCACAGTGGATCTAACACAATAATGTGAGAGTCCAGTCCACAGTGGATCTAACATAATATTGTGAGAGTCCAGTCCGTAGTGGATCTAACATAATAATGTGAGAGTCCAGTCCATAGTGGATCTAACATAATAATGTGAGAGTCCAGTCCATAGTGGATCTAACACAATAATGTGAGAGTCCAGTCCGCAGTGGATCTAACACAATAATGTGAGAGTCCAGTCCACAGTGGATCTAACATAATATTGTGAGAGTCCAGTCCGTAGTGGATCTAACAAAATAATGTGAGAGTCCAGTCCATAGTGGATCTAACATAATAATGTGAGAGTCCAGTCCATAGTGGATCTAACAAAATAATGTGAGAGTCCAGTCCATAGTGGATCTAACATAATAATGTGAGAGTCCTGTCCATAGTGGATCTAACATAATAATGTGAGAGTCCAGTCCATAGTGGATCTAACAAAATAATGTGAGAGTCCAGTCCATAGTGGATCTAACATAATAATGTGAGAGTCCAGTCCATAGTGGATCTAACATAATAATGTGAGAGTCCAATCCATAGTGGGGCTAGCAGGAGATCATCTTGAGTGGAGACAAGTCAGCAGAGCAGAGATGTCCCCAACTGATGCACAGATGAGTGGTCCACCCCGGGTCCCGACTTTGGACAGCTAGTGCTTCATTTGTGGTCACCGAATCTGTGTCCCCCCTCTCCACGAAGGAGAGGGGGGCAAAGCAGAAAAGAGACGGCAGATCAACTGGTCTAAAAAGGGGGTCTATTTAAAGGCTAGCTTATACAAATGAGTTTTAAGATGGGACTTAAATGCTTCTACTGAGGTAGCATCTTATCCCTCCTTCATTCTCCCATTTTGTTTGAATAGTCATATCAGTTCACCTTGTAAATTTAATGTCTGGTATAAACAAAACTTTGCACAAAATTCCAATTTGTTTGAGTTTCACCTGTATTTCCGAGGGCCCCTGTCAGATATTTTGATCAAGCAAGTGAGTCCCCATTCTGCTTCCCTCCGACACCAGCCCCCCGCCCATTCCCATTACCACCTTTGCCCTCCTCTGTCTTTGCCTGAGTACGTTGAGAGGTGTCAACAGGAGAGGCGTGGGTGTGGGAGGCTCTCGCATGGTTCACGGCTATCGCATGTGGCCCCCGGCAGCTATGCAGCGTGGCAACCATCTGTCCGCGTGTCACACGGTGCCTGGCGCTCTCACTTTCACCCTCTCTCGCCATTTTCCTCTTTGCCCTCTTTAATTATTGCATGTCTTCTGCAAAAACATGGCTATCGCTGTGCTGGGAGGGTATGGCATCCCGTTAAAACGAGGAGCCGGTTCGCTTGAAAAGACCACACTGGTGGGACATCAGCTTGGACTCTTCATAATGCAGCGTTCTTAGAAACTGTGTTTGGACACACCTGAGCTGTGTGAGCTTGACCTGCACATACCAGGCTCTGATATAATGTGTGTCTTCACAAAGATGACAAGCAGCAATTATTATGGGGTTGTAGTCTGAAAGTGAGGGGAGAGACGGAGCCGGCAGCACCCTTCACACACCAGTGAGTGGCAGTGTGCGACAGACACAGTGCAGGTAGACCACCTTCAAGCACCCGTGTGTGTGTAGAGATGCAGATTTTTTTTTTGTGTGTCTGCACAATCAAAATGTGATCATCATTGCATGCATGTGTGTTTATAATATGATTAGAATATACATGCCTTTTGTGGCTTAAACAAGATTTTGTTTGTTTAATATTATAGGGCTGACCGCAGCCTGGTGAGTATTGTAATACAGCCGTAGCTCACCATATCGCACTAGTGTTGTCCTGATACCAATATTTTGGTACCGGTACCAAAATTATTTTTATACTTTTTGGTACTTTTCTAAATAAAAGGGACCACAAAAAATGGCATTATTGGCTTTATTTTAACTGAAAAGTTCAAGTTAAAGTGCCAATCATTAGGTGTTGCGAAATTATTCTCTGCATTTCACCCATCACCCTTGATCAACCCCTGGGAGGTGAGGGGAGCAGTGGGCAGCAGCGGTGGCCCCGCCCGGGAATCATTTTAGGTGATTTAACCCCCAATTCCAACCCTTGATGCTGAGTGCCAAGCAGGGATGTAATGGGTCCCATTTTTGTAGTATTTGGTATTTCTCTGCCAGGGTTTGAACTCACGACCTTCCAGTCTAAGGGTGGACACTCTAACCACTAGGCCAAAAATCTTAGGGTACATTAAACATGTGTTTCTTATTGCAAGTTTGTCCTTAAATAAAATAGTGAACATACAAGACAACTTGTCTTTTATTAGTAAGTAAGCAAAGAAAGGCTCCTAATTTAGCTGCTGACATATGCAGTAACATATTGTGTCATGTATCATTCTATTATTTTGTCAAAATTATGAAGGATAAGTGGTAGAAAATGAATTCATTTACTGTTAATATCTGCTTATTTTCTCTTTTAACATGTTCTATCTACACTTCTGTTCAAATGTAATAATCACTTATTCTTCTGTTGTTTGATACTTTACATTAGTTTTGGATGATACCACACATTTCTAATAATCCCCTCAATTCCCCCCAAAAACGGATTAATTCACTGGAATATAAAGACAATATAACATACATCCATAAACATAGATGCATATACAAAAGTGCAATATATTTATATGTACAGTAATCTATGTATTTATATCTGCACCTTAATGCTCTTTTATCCTGCACTACAACGAGCTAATGCAACACAATTGCGTTCTTATCTGTACTGTAAAGTTCAAATTTGAATGACAATAAAAGAAAGTCTAAGTCTAAGTCATACTTGCCAACCCTCCCGTTTTTAGCGGGAGAATCCCGTTATTCAGCGCCTCTCCCGACAACCTCCCTTCTCCCGACAAACTCCCGGTATGGGAGCCACTGAGTGGCGCATTATGAAGCCCAAAATACCACAACTTAAGCTGTACACTACCGTTCAAAAGTTTGGGGTCACATTGAAATGTCCTTATTTTTGAAGGAAAAGCACTGTACTTTTCAATGAAGATAACTTTAAACTAGTCTTAACTTTAAAGAAATACACTCTATACATTGCTAATGTGGTAAATGACTATTCTAGCTGCAAATGTCTGGTTTTTGGTGCAATATCTACATAGGTGTATAGAGGCCCATTTCCAGAAACTATCACTCCAGTGTTCTAATGGTACAATGTGTTTGCTCATTGGCTCAGAAGGCTAATTGATGATTAGAAAACCCTTGTGCAATCATGTTCACACATCTGAAAACAGTTTAGCTTGTTACAGAAGCTACAAAACTGACCTTCCTTTGAGCAGATTGAGTTTCTGGAGCATCACATTTGTGGGGTCAATTAAACGCTCAAAAAGGCCATAAAAAGAGAACTTTCATCTGAAACTCGACAGTCTATTCTTGTTCTTAGAAATGAAGGCTATTCCACAAAATTGTTTGGGTGACCCCAAACTTTTGAACGGTAGTGTATATCAAGCAAGAATGGGAAATAATTCCACCTGAAAAGCTTCAAAAATTGGTCTCCTCAGTTCCCAAACATTTACTGAGTGTTGTTAAAAGGAAAGGCCATGTAACACAGTGGTAAAAATGCCCCTGTGCCAACTTTTTTGCAATGTGTTGCTGCCATTAAATTCTAAGTTAATGATTATTTGCAACAAAAAAAAAAGAGTTTCTCAGTTCAAACATTAAACATCTTGTCTTTGCAGTCTATTCAATTGAATATAAGTTGAAAAGTATTTGCAAATCATTGTATTATGTTTTTATTTTCGAATTACACATTTGAGAGGAATATAAATTGTGTGTCTAGTAAAAGTTTTACATATTGGAATTCAACTCATGAAACATGGGAGCAAAAATATTTTTGTTCAGTGTAGCAGGGTAGCGATGCTAACGGTAACAATGTGCTTCATTTCCAGCTTTGCCAGTTAAACCACTGGCACCACAAAAACATTGCATGTTGTCACAAAACAACCTTTTATTTTGGACATTTGTAACCTGTGTGCCATCAATGAAAATTGCAAGCGCATCACTGCGCATGCAAATTTCATGAAATACCATGAATTGATTTACGTGGACCCCGACTTAAAAAAGTTAAACAACTTATCCGGGTGTTACCATTTAGTGGTCAATTGTACGGGATATGTACTGTACTGTGCTATCTACTAATACAAGTTTCAATCAATCAATCAATCAATGCGCAACGCTCACGGTGCACCACGGAAAAATGAATTTGAAGCTAAGTGGCTAGTAAAGTGCATCATCTGGTATAATTTGTCACTCCAGTTCTGCAATTTGTCCTCAGTGCTATTTAAACAGCCCTCATGTCTCACTGGAATCATTTATTTCGCTGACAATTGCATGGTGTAGCCTATATAAAGTGTTCAGTTGAACGGAATTAGTTTCCAAGTTCCCTGAAGGCAACGTGATAGGGTAGTGAAAATTTTAAATAAATAATTAATTCAAAATAATTAATAGTGTGAATTAAATTTATATTCAACCTGGACAAACATTGTATGCACTTATTTTTTTTATTTTGAAAATACCAATGTCTTCATGGCTTGTCACATGACGCCGTGCTTTATTTTGAGTTTCTTGGTAATTTTCTGGGTTTAGTGTTCGTTCCTTTCCTGCGCTCTTATTTTGGTGGCACTTCCTGCTGTGTTGGTGTTTTTTCGTAACCACTTTACGCCTGCCTTCGAGCACGGTTCCCCACACCTGTTTTCTGTTTGTGATTAGCACTAATTAAGATGAGCTTGCGACACCATGGGTTTGTCGGGACATTATTCTTTGTTCACGGGTGACGATCAACTATCCAAGCTCTAGCACGCACTACTTTGTGGACGCCATCTGCACCACCTACATAGTAAGTGTTGCTGCGTTCCAGCATTTTGCCTTTTTTGTTTTTTGTGTTTAATTAATACCTTTTTGTTACCGCACGCTGCTTCCTCCTTCGTCTGCATCCGCAAAATTCACTTCAAACTCCGGCGTCTTCCACGATGCTTGACAATATCAAAACTTAAACTTGAATATAGCTCCATGAGAAACAAAATGTATTGTATCCATGAGGTGATTCAGTCCATCGAAATAGAACAAGCAAATGAGCGCCGACCAAGTCTACCGAAGTATCTACCGAAGTAACCGCTTGTCATAATCATGTGAACGAGGAGTGTGAGCAGAGCCAAAGCAGAGGAGATGTACACGACTGGAAGGATGAATCATCAGGAAGTCTTTTGGGGCCAAGTGATTGGACTGGAGAGCTTAAGTAATCAGGAGGAGATGAGCATCGGGTGTGCGCGCGGGTGGCTACTCCCTGTGACCATGAAACCAGGCACTGCAACAAAAAGAAGAAAAATGGCAGTGAAGCTGCCAGATCATGAATACTGTAAAATATCTTTCTCTTTCGGGCTCATCAGGTCGGTAGTTCATTCTTCACACATTCTTCACTCACTCACTTGCTCATAATCATGTGCCCCGCCCCCCAAACCTCCCAGTAGTTGTGGCCCTAAACAACCAGGGTGTTAATGCCAGGGGCCAGCACTGAGCATGTATGACTGTGTTAGTATGCACCCAGTGCTTGGACTTGGGCAAGCCGCTTGAAAGAAAGTAGGAGAAAACCACAATATTTTCCTGAAGGATTCCAGTGGATTAATGGTCCTACCATACCTGGAAATGTCCAAAGATCTAGGGTCTTTAGCTTATAATTTCCTCTCTGGGTCCTCAGCACTGAACCTGGTGTGTTGTTCTTGGCGGTCCGCAGAAGGACCAGATCATCTCATGGACACTGATACTTTCCTCTGGGATCCATTCTCCTCTCCATTTGATGGAAGCCAAAAGGGGCCTTATGTCTCCACAACAAAGTTCTTGAGTGGAAAAAAAAAACCTTTTGGTTCCAACATGGAACGACATAAACCCTGATCAGCAAAGAAAGGGTTTTATGCTGTGTGAATTAAAGTGACGTATGTTCTTACTGTTATACTGTATTTTCAAAGTCACAAATCATCCCCTTGTTTGTTCCGGTCACTGCTCTCTCTGTGTACTATGCTATAATCCCAAAGTCCAGAGCCTCATTGTCACATTCCCACCTTATGACCTAACGGCTGCATGTATGCATTAAACAGATGTGGCTGCCTATGAAAGGCCTGAAACAGGATAGGGCAGCCTATAGCCTTTAGGCTGGTCTTCTCTGGCCCTGGAGCTGGGGGCCTCCGGGTCCAGAGGGCAGAATAAACAGGATCAATCTAAAAGCGTGTGCGTGAAAGGGAGACAGACAGAGTGCGAGCAACACCCCTTTGCCATGTGCAACCTATAATATTCAGGCAGGCTTCCATGTCAGCATGAGTACAGTGTGTGCATTTTATGCTGAGCACAGACAAAAAAATCCCCAATCTGGACACCTTTTCCAATGTATTACAAGAGATTTCCCAAACTCGTTCCAATGTTTTTGACTATTTTCTTTCAAAGACATTTACCATATATCAAACTAACTTGCAGGATCTAGTTTAGGTCACATCAAAGAACTGTTCTTTACTCTCCGTACTTTACAATGTCAGTGTGACTACTGTCCGGAAATGGTTTGGGAGTGTCAGTGAATCCCTTTACAGTGGTAACACCTCCCATTTCAGAGGATTTGGTTTTGAGTAAAATATTTGCCAAAAGTGTTCGTTCAATATACCATCTCGTTTATCCTACAGCTAAACAACTACACAACAGACTAGTCTAGCCTATCAGGCTATGTCTACACTAAGCCGGATAACCCCTTAAATGAATGATTATTTAGCCTAAGTCCCGTGTCAGCCACACTAAACCATCATTTAAGGTTTCCCTCCTTGGATATTTTTTTACACAGGTAAGTGCACCGTGTAGTTCTTGAATCTCCTGCTCTTAGCTTTGTATGGACTCATTGATCGTTTACACACTGAGTTCGGAGAGGAAGTGACGCCAGAAAGACCGCGCCCCACACAGGAAGTGACGTCAGAAAGAACGCGCCACAGCCAGCTTCATAACAATGGGAGCTAACCACTGGAAAGATGGAGGCGAGTCATCCAGACATGTCCGTGTTTCTCATTCTTATACATGTACAGACGCTTGTGGAAATCACACATGAATACCTTAAGAGAAGGAAATGCGCGATTGCAGCTATTTCGGTTACAACACATCTCAGACGGCAAGAGAACTTCCGAATGTCCGGGTCAGCTGTGATTCTACTTACAGAAAAACGTTGTCAATTTGTCGAAGGAGAATCAATGAGAATGCGGGCTCCTGTAGATGTGATGAAAAAGGTAGCGTGTGCTTCGTATTACCTGGCCGTCGAGGGAAGACTACGGAATACACTGAATGCATTTGGACTGGAAAAGCAGACTGTATCAGTTATTGTCCGCCATGTATGTCGCGGACTCAACGTCTAGGTCCAGAGTATATAAAGTCACGAAAAACGAATGGACAATGAAGGTGAAGGCAAAAGAGTGAGTGTCCTGACCAGATATCTAGATCCCTAGATTGATTAATGCAAAAAATGTTCCTTATCACATTGTTTACGTGTCTAATAAATATTTGAATAATTTATGATGTCTCAGGTGTGATTCACTACAATAGGGCCCCACAGCGCATTGGATTCCTGTTAATTGAAACACCACAACACTGGATATTGTTCAGATAAGTTAAATTGAATTTAAGAACTTGCACACAAAGCAACACTGGAGGTGACTATGACGTGCGCATTTTCCGTGCATGCGTAATAGGTCGCATTGTGCCGGCGGACAGAGAGGGGGAGGGGGTCTTAAACGACCATTGTTGTGTGTGGACAAGGATAAGGTTAGGTGGGATTTACCCTGGATAACACTAGCCGATTTAGCGTAGAAAGGGCCTCAGTCTGCGGAATCGAGTGCCCAGGCAAAGAATGCCAGTCTTGCCATGTTGTTAATACACTGCATGTGTTCAACTATGAGAAGCAAAACTTATTTTATTCTAAATCATTTTTTTGTTTCATAGCAATTGCTGACTCATTTGTTTGTTCAATTCCTGTGCTCATTCTGTAACACAAAGAAATAGATAAATAATAATACATGAATAAATATTAAAGATAGATAAATACATTATTATATCAATAAAGTTCTCATAAATAAATTAAGTTGTGATTCAGATAGATTAATACAATTTTTTTTTTTAATTCAATAACATTTATATCAAGAGTCTTCTTACTTGACAGATATCATTAAAATTTTAAGCACCCCTACTAGTGTGACAATTTGTCACTTCACTTCTGGTGGGGGTTACTTGTTTGGTGTTTGTTTCCTGTCTGCGCTCTTATTTTTGTTCCCCTTCCTGCATGTCTCCCTGAGCGCTCGTTTCCCTCACCTGTCCCTGATTGGCAGCCTGGCACACCTAGTTGCAGTTGCCAATCAGGCAGCTAATTATGCCTGCCTCGCCTGTTCCTCAGTGTCATGTTCTGTGGTCTGGATTATGTTTTGTTCTTTTCTGGTTGTTTAAGACTCTTTTAGATCCTGTTTACGCTCCCTTGTTTGTTTAGTCACCATGGCAACTCATTAGTTTCACCTGCCTCATTTGTTTGGACTCACACACCTGTTCTAATCATGACATTATTATTTAAGCTTGGGTTACCAGTTAGTCTGCCTGGCAACATTGACACTGATATTTTGTTCATACTCTGTTCTTGCTATGTGCTACTCTGATTTCTTGCTCTGTCCATGCCATTAGTAAAGCAAATCGAACTAGATGTTTCAATCCCTTTGGTAAGTAGGAACAATCTTGACGTTAGCAGTCGGTGTAGAATAGTGAAAGGGAGGGTAAGTATGTCATTGGGGTCTTCGGGTGGGCACCCTGCTTCATCGACGTTTCGTTGATTGAAGCCCACGACGTCTCCAGAGGGCTCAACGATGTACCTAGCGTCCCAGGTACACCCCCCTCCATGCCATACCCTCCATATCCTGTCGGACTCTGTATGGCAGGGTCGTCCTTTTCCCTGAGTCAGGCCTAAGCCTGACCGCATACCATTGTCTCTCAATTTACTGCCCAATTGGGGTCCTTGCGCTTAATCCAGAGCCAGTGGCTGGCTTTTTCGGCAGCTCTTGACATGGACTTGATAATCTGTTGGAGGGAGCGTCCTTTCACCCCCATTTTTCTCAACAGACTGATGGTAGATGTGGCAATAAATACCTGTAGTTCAAGCTGCTCTTTTCATGCTCGTTTTACGTCACAGTAAGTGTTTTTTTGTTTCATGTCCATAGTCTGCCTAAGAGTTAGTTTTTGTATCCATGCGTCAAGTTTGTGCCTCTTTGTTTGTACCCTTTTGTTGAGTAGAAATTAAATCATGTTCCTTAGCTTCTTCCGATGTCCGGTCAAGTCCGATTGCATCACGGGAAAACAATCCTCGCAGTAAGCTGCGTAAAGGTTCACGTCATGACAATCAGTGCTCGAGTATTGACTATGTTAGGGTCCGTTTGTATGCACGACTGCTTCTCCCTATTTTTGAGTATATTAAAACTCTCTTACCTGCACATCGTTCTCCTGGTTCCTGCATCTTGGAGTCACAACTACCGTAGACATGCGAGTTCCTGACAACTAGTACCAAATTGGTACTTTAAAAACAGTGCTAGTGCTTAAACGGTGCCTGAACCAGCACTTAAGATTTTGAAAATATGCACATTTTTGTAAAAAAACTAAACAACAAAGCTTTTTTATTTTTATGGAGTTTTTGACATTCAAGTTGAACAAACTAGTTATTTAAATACTTAAATTATATAAATGATAAGTATTACAATTAAAATTAAGAAACACTGACAAGCGGTAAAAAATGGATGGATGGATGGATGGATGGATGGATGGATGTACAATGTAGAACAAATTGTCATTTTATTTTTAGCGATACAGAACATGGAGAGCGTGCAAAAAATTACTTACTTTTGGTATGATGTATGATGCTCATAATTTTGGGTGTTCTCAAATGCTCGCTATAACCGTCATTAGTGCATAATGAGGAAGTGTATTTGTGTTGTTGTAGCTAATGGCTAAGCTAGCTCTGCATCTCTAATGGTGTTCTGAGGGTGGCTGTTGGTGTGTTAAGGTTGGCAATAAAGTATACAAAGAGCATCAGACTGTGTGCTTTTTGTCGGGACAATACGTTACTTAAAATAATGTTACTTGCACAACAATATCAACGCTAAGGACTTGTTGGGGGTGGATGGGTTTGCAGTGTTTTAAGCACTGAAACGGATCACCAATGGCTTCTTGTTGAGAGATGGAATCGAGATTTGGTGCCCATTCATAATTTTTGAGTTATAGCATTTTGATAAAGAAATTGAGAAACACTACTGAATAAAATAGCTAAATCACAGCAAAATACGACGGTGGAATCATGTTTTAACTTGCACTTACAGATGTAGTGATCAACTGTAGTTACTGACAGTAGTTTTCTGAAGTGTTCCTGAGCCCATGTGGTGATATCCTTTACACACCGATGTTGCTTTTTGATGCAGTATTGCCTGAGGGATCGAAGGTCCGTAATATCATCGCTTACGTGCAGTGATTTCTCCAGATTCTCTAAACCTTTTGATGATATTACAGACCGTAGATGGTGAAATCCCTAAATTCCTTGCAGTAGTTGGTTGAGAAATGTTGTTCTTAAACTGTTCGACAATTTGCTCAGACATTTGTTGACAAAGTGGTGACCCTCGCCCCATCCTTGTTTGTGAAAGACTGAGCATTTCATGGAAGCTGCTGTAACACCCAATCATGGCACCCACCTGTTCCCAATTAGCCTGTTCACCTCTGGGATGTTCCAAATAAGTGTTTGATGAGCATTCCTCAATTTTCTCTGTCTTTTTTGCCACTTGTGCCAGCTTTTTTGAAACATGCTGCAGGCATCAAATTCCAAATCAGCTAAGATTTGCAAAAAATAACGTTTTCCAGTTTGAACGTTAAATATCTTGTCTTTGCAGTCAATTCAATTGAATATAGGTCACAAAGGATTTGCAAATCATTTTATTCTGGTTTTATTTACCATTTACACAACTTGCCAACGTCACTGGTTTTGGGTTTTGTATTTTAAACGCTACCAAACGTAATAATCCATCCATCCATTTTCTACCGCTTGTCCCTCTCGGGGTATCGAGTGGTGCTGGAGCCTATCCCAGCTGCATTCAGACAGAAGGCGGGGTACACCTTGGACAAGTCGCCACCTCATCACAGGGCCAACACAGATAGACAGACAACATTCACACTCACATTCACACACTTGGGCCAATTTACTGTTGGCAATCAACCTATCCCCAGGTGCATTTCTTTGGAGTCAAACCTAAAATTAGGCTACACGTTACAATCAAACAGCTGATGTGAAATAATATATACAGTTTAAACACTTTATAGGACACAACAAAATATTGGTATCGGGACACCACTAATTGAACAGCACAACACAGTGATAAATGTTAATAAAAAAACAAGAATTTATTTTTAAATATTTGAACAGACACACACCAAAAACTGGTATTGTTGAGTACCAGTATCAATTTCACATTTTTTTGGAAATTTGGAATTGGTACCGTATCAATTAAAATATGAAAGGTACCCATCACTAATTGCAATACTTGAAGGCCAAATGTTTTGATGACACACTTATGTTATTTAAAAAGGAAGTCATTTTCACCATGGAGGGTGCGACATACATCTCATTGATGAATAAATAGACCTAATGAAAGCATTAAAATATTCACCACGGTTGATGGATAGTACCTTATTGTTTGCATGTTGCAGCCAGACACTGCACACTACTGCAGTACCGCTACGTTGGACCGAGCCACCATTAGCGAGACTGACAACCACCAAGCCGCAACACTCTAACTAGCCCACAGCCTCAGACCCATCTATTCTCAATATGCCATATTCTTATTCATTTTTCCCCCAAAACCTGACACTGCAATCTGATGATGAACCAGGCCCATTATTTTTGTGCACCAGCAGGAAGAGACTAAGCCCCGAACGTCGAGCCTTCCAACAACCAACATTATCCCTCTATGTCAGAGGTTGGTAATATCCGAGCAGTCTGGGAGTCCAGAGGTGCATACGGAATGATGTCATTAATCCTCCAAGGCAATCTCTCCCTCTGCCTTTCTCGCTATCTTTTTTTACAACGACATGCACCAAAAGCAGAGCCACATTTGCATGCGGCATACGTTACACGGTGGCTATGTGGGCTTCGGGTGCAGATTTGATTTCTTTAGATTTCCCCCATTCTTGGTTTTAGATGAGGTCTCAATGGATGGATGGGTGAACAAGATGTCCGAGACCAGGGGTTGTCTTTAATGAGCTGTTTTTGTGTGTATATATAGGCATGAGACCCTGTGAATTACTCATATTTCTGACAGGACAGACCCACGCATGTTACACTTCCAGTAAATAGTGACCTATTGATCAGACGGCTAGCAAGTGCAGCTATTTTATTTGAAATGAAGGTTTGTTTGTACCACTCTCTAAACGCACAACCTAAAGGGGAGCCCAATTGTTTTGTTGGATGTAAACATTTATGATTTGTTTACAATATGTCTGTATTAGGGGTGCAACAATACGTCTGTACTGACACGTTCGATACAGTGGTATCGGTTTGGTGCGACTGTGAATGGAACAATATGTATATTTATATACTGTATGTATTTTATCAACTTCCGGTGACCTCATGGGCTGGATGGTCAAGCGCATGCGCCTCCCACTATTCGGACCAAGCTAAATGTGAAATTACCGTAGTTTCCAACCTAGCACCCACCAAATTAAATAGTTTTTACATATGTTAGCTGCACAGGACAATAAGCCGCAGCTACGAACGATGCTGTAAATGTTTATTTACATACTGTATTTTCCGTACTATAAGGCACACTTAAAATCCTTTTTTTTTTTGTCAAAACTCGACATTGGGCCTTATAACCCGGTGCGCCTAATGTGAGGATTAAGTTTGGTTGAGCTTACCCACCTCGAAGCTATTTTATTTGGTACATGGTGTAATGATACGTGTGACCAGTAGATGGCAGTCAAACGTAAGAGATAAATGTAGGCTGCACTATGATGGCAATATGTCTGAAGTAAACAACACCAACATTTAAAATTTTCCATTGAACATATAGAACATTACACACGGCGCTCAAAATTATATCAAAATGTCTTAGTACGACTTTGGTAAGCTATGAAGCCGCACCGCTTGAAGGATTGTCGGCGCATTAAACATACGAGTATTATTATGGTGTGTGCATAAGGTAAGACATATTATCTGGCTTTTGTTTTGCAATATTATGCAAAAGCAACTTTTCTTACCTTCTGGTACCTGCTGATCTGTATTTGGGATCTGCATAAATCTTGAAAAATTGTGCGCGTCCGCGCCGACGCCGTAGTCGATAAGCCTCTTCTTTTTCTTTATCTTCTTGTTATGTGACAGTCATCCTCCGCTGTTGCCATTTCTAATATAAAGTAGTGTAAAGTTCTTACTTATATCTGTCGGTGAACTTCCAATGAAAGCGCTAAAACATACCGGTGTAGTGAGTTAAACATTATACACGCAAGGAACTTTAGTTATTAAAGTTTTTCATGGGACACATTTTCTGTGTTGTTGTTTCCGGATGAGAAGATGCTGCTCCGTTATTGATTTAAGTAAAGTCTGAATGTCTATAAAACAGTTAGCTCCATCTTTTGACACTTCTTCCACACCCGTCCTTGCACGCTACACCGCTACAAGAAACATGACGGAGAAAAGACGCTGTCAAAGGTGAGCCATATAAATAAGACCGCCCACAAAACGGCGAATCCTGAAGCGACTGTCAGAAAGCAAGATGAAGTGTCATGATCCGTGGTCCGGATCATGTGTTTGTGTTTTCTGTTAGTTTTGGACTCCTTTATTTCCTGTTTGTGCACCTCCCTGAGTTTGTTTTGGTTGCCATGGTTGTTAACTACGTTCACCTGTTTCTGATTAGTGTTCGGCCACTCACCTGCTACCCGAGCACTAATCAGAGGCATTATTTAAGCCTGGCAGTGCCGGTCAGTCAGCCTGGCGTCATTGTTTCATGCAATGCCATAGTGCATGCTGTTTGTTTGATTCATGCCGTTGCCACGTAAGTCTTGTTAGTTTTCATGCCACAGTTCTCAGAGTATTGCTTGTCCACAGTCCATGCTAAGTGGTAACTTCTGTTTCCTGCGCTAAGTTTTGTGCTTTAGCTCCAAGTGCGATCAGTGCGTTGTGCCTTCGCCTTGTGTTCCTTTTGTGTTTGTACCTCTTTGAGTTTTGGGTAATTAAATAATGTTTTTACCTACACGCCTTGTCCGGAGTAGTCCGTCTGCCTTTCTGGGAGAACGACCCCTCATAAAGATGCGACCCCGCCGTGACATGAAGATGATCTGTAAAACATAATCTATGCAACATTTTGACCAAAGAACCACCATTACATGTTATGTAGACCACAAGGAAGTGTTTTACATTTACATACGCGGCCTATAATCCGGTGCGCCTAATATATGAAAAAAAGATCAAAAATAGACCATTCATCGGCAGTGCGCTTTATGATCCGGTGCGCCCTATGGTCCGGAAAATATGGTACCTAAATTGTTTCCAAACGGAGCCTGTCCCACGGCAGTAAAACAGCTGATCAAACAAAACAGAAGTCATCGTCATGGACCCACGAGCTGCGGAAGTCAGCTCTCCAATCAGCTAAACAGAGTAAATAACTCCACAGTGACGTTGTGGGGAATTTACGAAACTGAAGCAATACAAAAAGAATACCATTGTAAGTTGATAATACTGACGTGTCAGTATATTCACTAATGCTAACGACGCTAGCTTGACTGCATTACGATAGCACATATAAAGATGCATGAAAACACTCCTAAAGACATCACACATTTGACGGTTTAGTCAGTATGAATTGTTTTTGTTATACTGTATTACTTACAAACGTTGCATTGGAGTGATGAATTAAGAATCCTATAGATGAATAATAGACAAAAACAGGATATACTTCCAGTTCAAAGCACGAAACAGGAAGTACATTTTCAACCCGCAGCACCTGCGGTAGGCAAACTCGTCCAAAAGATGGTGCCGTAGCTCAAACAATATCACAACTTTTCAGTGTCTCTGTTGGTGCTTCAAAACTATTTGTTGAATACACAACATTATAGATTTTAGTGAAGAAAATCTCTAAATTAGTTGTACCATTTTATATGCCCCATGCCTAGGTGGGAAATGCACGGCCCACCACTGGTTTATAGATCATACCAGCAACAAGGTTTCTCATTGTTATCCCATTGGGTTGAGTTTTTCCTTGCCCTGATGTGGGATCTGAGCCGAGGATGTCCTTGTGGCTTGCGCAGCCCTTTGAGACACTCGTGATTTAGGGCTATATAAGTAAACATTGATTGATTGATTGAACATTGGTGGTGCATGTGGTGATAAGTGCTGCTGTTTTCTATGCCCCACCTTTGATCGTGGGTAAATAAGTAAGGGCATCATGTTCAAAAACTAAGTTTTCAATGGAAGTTTTCAATGGAAGTTTCGCAGAGACGGACCACTCTCTATTCCCCCCGAGCCCTAAGAAGTAACATTGTTTGTGCCATTTAAACTGGCACTAAAACTGGCACTTAGGCCACATTGTTTACCCGAACACCCGACAAGAAAGGATGTCTGGGATTACGTTTGCATTGCTCACGTTCTACACAGTGGTGAGACCAAAGCCTTGATCTTACAGAAGACAATGGAATGCTTTCTGGGTGCACATTGTGTTCGTTTGTCTGCGCATTCATGCAAGTGTGCTTGGTCGTATGTTGTCCACAGGGCTCAACAAGCACAGCCTGAATATATTGTCACCTCCTGCCTCGTTTAGCCAAAATTCACCATTCCACCGCCATCGATCCGTCGCTTCAATTAACACTGAGGTTTGTCGCCAATCAATTGCTATCCCACCCCGAGTCCTCTGGTTCTCCAGCTATCTACCTCTGCCTTCCTTCATTTTTCACATTATCCCCTTGATGCCCGCCACCCCCCCTCGCCATGCTCCTACCTCACACCCTAAGGTCTTGGGGGTCAGTGCCTCCAAGGTGATTCATAAACAGTCGCTTGTGAAAAAGAATCAATACTTTATCAACAAGCCACAAGAGGCTTTTGCACTTACCCCGTATGATCTTTGTGGTAAAGGCCTGCGAGCATCCATCTCCCCCTCTCGTCCACGCTCTGAGCTCTCTTGCTAAGATAATCAGAGGGAAAGAAGGGTGGGGAAGGGGGATAAAGACAGGAGGGGCAGGCAAAGGCAAGAAGAGAGGCAAAGTAGAAGGGATTGTGCAGGGTCTAGAGGCTCGCTGTTAGAGGAGGGATTTGCTGCTCCGTTGCTTTTAGCTTGATCTGCATCTGATTAAGGAGAGAGGGCAGAGTGTTGTCCTTCACCCCTGTGCTCCCCAGTCCCACCATTATGTACCCTGGCACTGAGATCCATCATCCACCTACCACAGGCCTGGCTGCCATAGCTTGGGGACTGATTACACCACCACTATTCAACACAACCCCACTCTGCATACCATGGAGTCTAATATGTTGCATGCTTTATATATGCTAGGGGTGTGAATCTTTGGGCACCTAACCAATCGATCTGATTCCTGGGGTGACGATTCGATTCAGAAATGATTCTCGATTCATACTTGCAATGTATTATTTGGTATAATGATTGTTAGAATGTTAGAAGTTACAAAAGCTCCTCGTGGTTGCATGGAGATGGCCTACACATTTTAAAATGTTTTTCTGAATAAAAATGGAAAAAACCATTTCTAAAATTATGCTGGCCCCACTATGGACTGGACTCTCACACTATTAAGTAAATCCACTCGACGTCCATTGCACCGGTCGCCCAAGTGGGAGGTCCCCACATTTGCGGTCGCCTCCAAGATTTCTCATTGTATCCCATTGGGTTGAGTTTTTTCTTGCCCTGATGTGGGATCTGAGCCGAGGATGTCGTTGTGGCTTGTGCAGCCCTTTGAGACACTTGTGATTAAAGGCTATATGAATAAACTTTGATTGATTGATTGAATATAATTTTTTTATATTTAAAAAAAAATTCTGAATCAATTTAGTATCGGAATGGATAATAATCGTCATTTGTTTACCATTGGTAGACTACCACCAATATTTTATGTACAAAAGCCTCATTCAGACGAGCATGTTCGGCAGTGCACAATCACGGAGTACTTACAAGCAGACACAGTGTGTAGACAGAAAAGGGAGAACGGACGCATTTTGGCTTAAAAACTAAAGATAAAGGTGAAGTTATAACACTGAAACACCCACCGGAAGAGGTGGTTTAAGACATGGCTAGCTAGCTAGCGGCTAAAGTCCAGCCCCAGTCTGCAGTGTTGTAGCTACTTCTAAATCACTAATCCTCGCCTCCATGGCGACAAATAAAGTCTGTTTCTTACAAGTATTATCCCTGCAGGACGAGGAATAGCTAAACATGCTTCACTACACACCGTAGCTCACCAGTTTCACAATGTAAAGAAAAACCATTGGTGGATCTATACCTAACATCCACTGTAATGATACCAAGTACAGTAGCGTATCTAGTCGATACTACTATGATGACGTCAATATTTTTTGGCATCATAACATCTTTAGTTTTTTATTTATTCATATTATGTTATAAACTCAGTAAATATGTCGCTGGACACATGGGGACTTTGAATATGACCAATGTATGATCCTGTGATGACTTGTTATTGGATCAATACCCAAATGTGTGGTATCATCCAAAACTAATGTAAAGCGTCCAAACAACAGAAGAATAAATTATTACACTTGAACAGAAGTGCAGCTAGAACATGTTAAAAGAGAAAGTAAGCAGATATTAACAGTAAATGAACAAGTAGATTAATAATTCTTTTTCTACCACTTGTCCTTAATAATGTTGACAAATAATACAATGGAAAATGACACAATATGTTACTGCATATGTCAGCAGCTAAATTAGGAGCCTTTGTTTGTCTACTTACTATGTTCACTATTTTATTTAAGGACAAACTTGCAATAAGAAACATATGTTTAGTATACCCTAAGATTTTTTGTTAAAATAAAGCCAATAATGCAATTTTTTGTGGTCCCCTTTATTTAGAAAATTGTCGAAAAGTACCGAAAAGTAATCAAAACAATTTTGGTACCGGTACCAAAATATTGGTATCGGGACAACACTAGTGTGTACTATAATTTATTTAGGTTGACTATATTTTATTACTCATGATGAGGAACAATGTGCTGTTTCTTCCATATTGACCTGCACATTTGCAAGTCACAATTGCACACGTGCGCATGCAAAACTGCATAACTCCACTGCATAACACAACTTGGATGTTCTTAATGGATTTTGAGTCATTTTGTGCTCACAGATGGGTTAATTGGGTTAAAAAAATATATCCTACGATAAAAAAAGTATTATTACGCATTGACGTTTTAATTATGACAGAACTGGCATATACTTGACCACATAATTTTCCTCCAGAAGGTCTTATCTTTGTCCATGTGATGTCAGATGAAACATAAATTGAGCTGTTTGGCCACAATACCCAGCAATATGTTTGGAGGAGAAAAGGTGAGGCCTTTAATCCCAGGAATACCAATCCTACCGTCGGGCATGGTGGTGGTAGTATTATGCTCTGGGCCTGTTTTGCTGCCAATGGAACTGGTGCTTTACAGAGAGTAAATGGGACAATGAAAAAGGAGGATTACCTCCCAAATCTTCAGGACAACCTAAAATCATCAGACCGGAGGTTGGGTCTTGGGCGCAGTTGGGTGTTCCAACAGGACAATGACCCTAAACACACGTCATAAGTGGTAATTAAGGTTTTAGAATGGCCTTCCCAAAGTCCTGACTGAAACGTGTGGACAATGCTGAAGAAACAAGTCCATGTCAGAAAACCAACACATTTAGCTGAACTGCACCAATTTTGTCAAGAGGAGTGGTCAAAAATTCAACCAGAAGCTTGCCAGAAGCTTGTGGATGGCTACCAAAAGCGCCTTATTGCAGTGAAACTTGCCAAGGGACATTTAACCAAATATTAATATTGCTATATGTATACTTTTGACCCAGCAGATTTGGTCACATTTTCAGTAGACCCATAATAAATTCATAAAAGAACCAAACTTCATGAATGTTTTTTGTGACCAACAAGTATGTGCTCCAATCACTCTATCACAAAAAATAAGAGTTGTAGAAATGATTGGAAACTCAAGACAGCCATGACATTATGTTCTTTACAAGTGTATGTAAACTTTTGACTCCGACTGTACGTATATACACATATATACATATATATATAAACATATACATATATTCACATACCATACACAAATACATGTCGCCTACTGCCTGCTTGGACTTGTTGTTAGCCAGCCAGTGTATTCAGAAGAGTACCTAATGGTTAAATTATTAAACATTCAAATCATTTTTGGCTCTCTTCCGAGGAACATCTTTTCAAAGAGTCTAATCAAGGAGTAATCTTTGGCCTCTGAGATGTTTTTACCTCTTGTCCAGTCCGCTTTCATGCAACACGCCAAGATGTGAGTGAAAGCGGAGGAGGCCGACACGTGCAAACATCAATCGTAAAGTTCCAGCCTCTGTATCGGCATGACCTTGGTTTGGAATGACATCTATTTGCTGGCTGGCTGCACACATCTCTTTGCAAATTGTAAGGGCCAGGCTAATTTGTTTTTATGCACGTTTAGTCAAGAATGTGATGCCACGTTAGCTTTTGGGAGTGCTGCCAGCGCGGCGCGAGGTTCTGAGTGACAGACAGAAAGAGGGTGATTGAGGATGATAGTTCCACACGGAACTTTGATGTATGAAAGGAAAGAACCACTGAACGCATCCTGGGATGGGCTCATGGACGGATAGAAGTCCTTGTGGGACCACCTAAAGCTGAATATCAGCGTTGCTGCACTGAAATAAGCAATGAGCCTTCAAACTCAAATCCTTGGACAATGACATATTGTAGAGGATAGCAGCCTGCACCATAATGCATCTTAAACATTAATTTAAAGAGGACCTATGAGGAATTTAGTCTTTTCCGACTTATAAATGTTGTTAAAATGTTGGATACTCAAATCATAAGGTTCATGCATTTTGGCGTGTGCTTGCTCGCAGTTTTGGATGCCTCTGTTAGCTGGGTTTTGCAGTAAGGCTATGTCGGTAGAAGCACTTATTTGGACAGGCGTGTCCAAACGTTTTCCAGCGAGGGCCACGTGCAGAGTAAATAAAGGATGCACTTGGATAAACTGTTTACATTAAAGATACTAAAACCAATACAATGTGGATCAACCAATATATGCTCATCCATCCAAACAAAACATCCACTATTTTGCATTTTGATATAGGTAAAGCAAATTAGTGTAATATCTAATATTATATTTATTCTTCTTATGTTATTATTATCGTCTCCCAATATTATTATGTTAGTAACTAAAACCTTTTTGAGGGATTGAGCAAACCAGAAAATGAACCAAATAGTCCATACATTTGTACAAATGTTCATCATGACAAGATGCACGGAATTACTCAAAGACCAGATCCAGTAAGACGCTCAGGTAATAGGCCATTTTGGTATTCTGGTCCCACTTTTGATGGCACAGTTTCATTATTTTTATTTTTTTTTTTGTGTGCAACTGTGACGATCTGTCACATTCATGTCTTGTTATTTTTGTTGTTTTAAGAGCAGGCTTAAGACCCATCTTTTTGATTTGGCTTTTACCTAATATTAACTATGTTTTTGAAGTAATTTGCATTTTACTTTTTATCCTATTAGTTATGCAATATTTGATTTAGTTATATGTATTCATTATGTATTTACTATATATATATATATATATATATATATATATATATATATATATATATATATATATATATATATATATATATATATATATATATATACAATTATATTAGTCCTCATATGTCTTACTTGTATTTTATTATTTATCTTTACACATGGTTCTTAGTATTTTACAAGTTTTATTATTTTTATTTTCCAACGTTTCTCAGAGGAGCCATCTGCCTCAGGGGTTATCGGCCGTGCTCGTGGGGGCGTTTTGTGTCAGCGTCCTGGTGGCCATGGTCTGATGACCTCCTGGTGCAGATGGCTCCTGTGATAGTGTTTACTCACATGTGTCCTCTGTACTCAGCCATGCAATCATTGGTCCATATAGTTGCATATGTGTGTATGTTGTTTGTGTGTGTTTGTGTTTGGTATCTGTGTCCGTGCGTACGTATGTGATAATGGGGGATATGGGTCACCGGGGTATTGTTTTTAACTTTGTAAAGCACTTTGCGCGTTGCATTTATTTTATGTATGAACAGCGCTTTACAAATAAGGCTTGATTTGATTGTTTCCTTAGTTGGTGTTTATTTCCTGTCAGCACTCTTATTTTAGTTCCATTTCCTGCTTGTCTCCCTGAGCGCTATTTCCCCTCACCTGTCCCTGCTTGTCTCCCTGAGCGCTATTTCCCCTCACCTGTCCCTGATTGGCAGCCTGGCCACACCTGTTTTCTATCAACTGGCTGCTATTTATGCCTGCCTCGCCCTCCAGTCAGGGCTCAATGATTGTTTCCTGTCTTCTGGCTCCTGTTTTCCCTGCATTTTGACATTAAAGTCATGTTTACCTGCGATACGCCTTCCATCTCTGCATTTTGGGATTCACCACCAACAGCAATTTATGACAGTAACGTTTTAATCCGTTTTTTTTTTAAAAGTGCCGCAGGCCAATACAAATGGCCACTGGGCCGCACTTCAAACTCTACTTCATAGGTAATCGGGACATGTGCATAATAACACCAACGTGCAACATGCAGTGGTTCTCTGGCGTCTTTATTGATCGGAGTGTGCAGGTGTACCTAATGTTGTGACCGAGTGAATATATATCATGTTTATGATGTTAAGAGAATTAAGTGTCATTCTTCATCCAAACGGGAATATAACAAGATTATATAAGTCAGCATGCTAATGATTGCAGACCTAGTACAGTAAGTGATGTTTTATTATAGTTTGTTGGCTCTCATAAAGTATGCAGTGAGTAATAATCAGTGATGTTGTTCAAGAAAAAAAGCAAAAGTTGTGTTGCGTTTTTGAACTGTCTATGCAAAATGCGTAAACATTACATGTTATAATAAACGTGTCCGTTACTACATTATGTACTTACTTACAACATGTATATAAAACCTAATGGAGGTATTTGGATGTTTTTTTTAAGGACTTTAAAGGCAGAATATAGCGACTCCCATAGGCTCCATCGTAAGCTGGCTTTTTTCTCCCATTTGTTTAGTATGCGTAAAATACATCATGCATACAATATAAAAAAAAACAAATGTCATAATATTTGTGAATAATAGGCACAATTCCAAAATAAAGTGCAGTTCCCCTTTAAACAGTGTGTTTTTTCAAAAGATAAATTATGACACTTTTGTGGAGGGTGGGGCGCGGTTTCATTTGCAATCTGGAAACACCTCCACAAACGAACATCTCGCAGATACACTCAAAAAAACGGTGTATAAAAGTCGCTGCGGATCAAAATGTACGCAACATTTACACCAATGCATGTTCCAGATCACAAGGAAGTGTTTTAAATGTACAGTATATTGAAATCATTACAGGTCCCCTTTAAGTAAGTAAGGAGACAAAATATAGACTTTCAATCAATCAATCAATCAATCAATCAATCAAAGTTTATTTATATAGCCCTTAATCACAAGTGTCTCAAAGGGCTGCACAAGCCACAACGACATTCATGGCTCAGATCCCACATCAGGGCAAGAAAAAACTCAACCCAATGGGATACAATGAGAAACCTTGGAGGGGACTGGTGCAATGGACGTCGATTGGATCTAATTAATAGTGTGAGAGTCCAGTCCATAGTGGGGCCAGCAGGGGATCATATTGAATAGAGACATGTCAGCAGCGCAGAGATGTCCCCAACTGATGCACATATGAGTGGTCCACCCCGGGTCCCAACTTTGAACAGCTAGCACTACATCTGTGGTCACATAATAACCTATCCTCACAGGAGAGGGGGGCAGAGCAGAAAAGAGACGGCAGATCAACTGGTCTAAAACAATGTTTTTTAACCACTGTGTACCGTGAGATATTGTTTGGTGTGCCTTGGGAGTTTATGTAATTTCACTTAATTGGGTTAAAAATATAAAACCAGTAATTATAATCCGCAAATGTGCCGTTGTTGAGTGTCTGTGCTGTCTAGAGCTCGGCAGAGTAACCGTGCAATACTCTTCCATATCAGTAGGTGGCAGCAGGTAGCTAATTGCTTTGTAGATGTCGGGAACGACGACGATGGTTTGCAGGTAAAAAGGTTTCTAATGCTTAAACCAAAAATAAACAAAAGGCGAGTGCTGCTAAGAAAGGGCATTGAAGCTTAAGGGATGGCTATGCAGGACTAAAACTGAACTGGCTGCAAAGTAAACAAAAACAAAATGCTGGACAACAGCAAAGACTTACAGCGTGTGGAGCAGACGGCGTCCACAAAGCACATCCGTATATGACATGACAATTAACAACAAAATAGGAGCAGAAGACAAGAACTAAAACACTACACACAGGAAAATACCCAAAACTCAAAATAAGTCACGGCGTGATGTGACAGGTGGTGACAGTACGCCTACTTTAAAACAAGAGCTATAGTGATGCATGCTTGGTTACGGTTTGAATTCACACCAAACAATTGCGAGAATAACTTTTTATTGTCAATATCGGCTGCTGAGTTTAATTTTGTTATGTTTTCTGCTGGTGGTGTGCATCGGAATTTTTTCAATGAAGAAAATGTGCCTCGGCTCCGAAAAGGTTGAAAAGCACTGGTCTAAAAGGGGGGTCTATTTAAAGTTGAAATGCGTCTACTGAGGTAGCATCTCTAACCGTTACCGGGAGGGCATTCCACACTTTAAACATCTGATACTTTTCCTCCATCTTCAACCACAGGTAAAACCATTGCAACGCCTTTGCTCCGTGAAAAGTAAACACACAGTTCATCAGGCATGAGTTGTGAATCACCACAAAAGGACAAAAGTGATGATGCACGTTATTTGTTTCTCATTAATCACAAATACTCTCAGCCAAACTCAAGTCCGCTGACCAGAACGTGTGCACTTCACCCTCCTCACAAGACACCATCTTCATGTTACGTGGCAGAAATAGCCCCCCTGACCCTGCACATGTACATTCAGCAGGGTGCAAGTTCATACATCCAACCATATATCTTCCATAACCCCCATATGTGTTCTTTTTCACATGCTCTGCACATACTCAACACCGGACAACGCAGAATGTTGAGGTGAAAAGGTTCTGGCACAGATTTGGACCCCTGTTACCTCTCTCTCATACACACACACACACACACTTGAGTATACACACTGCGCTGACACCAGCACACGCTTGCAACACACACTGCTGTACAGTACCCTGAGGATGGTGTCGGCAAAGGTTACATTCCTTGGACATAGTTCACATATGTCTTCATGATATATATGAGGGAGGTGTGTTCACCACTCAACATACTTCACACTGCAGTCGCAGAGCAGATAGAAAAGAATGAGCACAGGGCAAGGAGTTGCATTTATCACTGTTTACCAGGGTTTAATGTCCCTTATTTGTCTCTTACTTTCTTTCTTTCATCTGGTCATATTGTTTTTTGGATGAACTGAAAAAGGTTGTCCTTTTTTTTTTTTTTAAAGGGAACTGCCTATCGTTCACAATCATTATGAAAGACATGAAGACCGATGGATTTTTTTTTTTTATACATTCTAAGGTTTGTACGGTATACTGGTACTAGTATAGTACCGCATTACTAATGAATCATATTCGGTACTATACCACCTCTTAAAAGTACCGGTAAGCCACCCCTCCGGCCCCCTGTCGTCGTCACGTCATGACATCGCTGGTTTACGAGCAGAGGAGCATGTTCGGCAGCGCACAATCACGGAGTACTTACAAGCAGACACAGTGTGTAGACAGAAAAGGGAAAACGGACGCATTTTGGCTTAAAAACTAACGATAAAGAAGAAGCTATAACACTGAAATGCCCTCAGGAAGAGGTGCTTTAGCTAGCTAGCGGCTAAAGTCCATCCGCCGTCTGCAGTGTTGTAGCTACTTCTAAATCACTCATCTTTGTCTCCATGGCAACAAAAAAAGTATGTTTCTTACAAGTATCATCCCTGCAGGCCGAGGAATAGCTAAGCTCACTGGCATCACAATGTAAACAAACGCCTTTGGTGGATCCACACCTAACATCCACTGTAATGATACCAAGTACAGAAACGTATCTAGTCAATACTACTATGATTACGTCCATATTTTTTGGCATCACGTCTTTTTTTTTTATTTCTTTTTTTTTATTCATAGTATGTTTATAAACTCAGGAAATATGTTCCTGGACACATGAGGACTTTGAATATGACCAATGTATGATCCTGTAACTACTTTGTATCGGATTGATATCCAAAGTTGTGGTATCATCCAAAACTAATGTAAAGCATCCAAACAACAGAAGAATAAGTGGTTATTATATTTTAATAGAAGTGTAGATAGAACATGTTAAAAGACAAAGTAGGCAGATATTAACAGTAAACGAACAAGTAGAGTAATAATACATTTTTACAGCTTGTCCTTTATAATGTTGACAAACTAGAATGGAAAATGACACAATATGTTACTGCATATGTCAGCAGACTGATTAGGAGCCTTTGTTTGCTTACTTACTTATAAAAGACAAGTTGTCTTGTATGTTAACTATTTTATTTAAGGACGAAATTGCAGTAAGAAACATATGTTTAATGTATTGTAAGATTTTTTGTTAAAATAAAGCCAAAAATAAAACATTTTGTGGTCCCCTTTTTTTAGAAAAGTATCAAAGTACCGAAAAGTATCAAAATACATGTTGGTATAGGGCAGGGGTCACCAACCTTTTTGAAAGCAAGAGCTACTTCTTGGGTAGTGATTAATGCGAAGGGCTACCAGTTTGATACACACTTCAATAAATTGCCAGAAATAGCCAATTTGCTCAATTTACCTTTAACTCTATGTTATTATTAATAATTAATGATATTTACACTTAATTGAACGGTTTAAAAGAGGAGAAAACACGAAAAATATGACAATTACATTTTGAAACATAGTTTGTCTTCAATTTTGACTCTTTAAAATTCAAAATTCAACCGAAAAAAAGAAGAGAAAAACTTAAAAAAATAATTTATGGAACATCATTAGTAATTTTTCCTGATTAAGATTAATTTTAGATTTTTGATGACATGTTTTAAATAGGTTAAAATCCAATCTGCACTTTGTTAGAGTATATAGCAAATTGGACCAAGCTATATTTCTAACAAAGACAAATAATTATTTCTTCTAGATTTTCCAGAACAAAAATTTAAAAAAAAATTCAAAAGACTTTGAAATAATATTTAAATTTGATTCTACAGATTTTCTGGATTTGCCAGAATAATTTTTTTGAATTTTAATCATAATAAGTTTGAAGAAATATTTCACGAATATTCTTCGTCAGAAAAATAGAAGCTAAAATGAAGAATTAAATTAAAATCTATTTATTATTCTTTACAATATTTTTTTTTTTTTTACTTGAACATTGATTTAAATAGTCAGGAAAGAAAAGGAAGGAATTTAAAAGGTAAAAAGGTATATGTGTTTAAAAATCCTAAAATCATTTTTAAGGTTGTATTTTTTCTCTAAAATTGTCTTTCTGAAAGTTATAAGAAGCAAAGTAAAACAAATTAATGAATTTATTTAAACAAGTGAAGACCAAGTCTTTAAAATATTTTCTTGGATTTTCAAATTCTATTTGAGTTTTGTCTCTCTTAGAATTAAAAATGTCGGGCAAAGCGAGACCAGCTTGCTAGTAAATGAATAAAATTTAAAAAATAGATGCAGCTCACTGGTAATTGCTGCTATTTGAGCTATTTTTAGAACAGGCCGGCGGGCTACTCATCTGGTCCTTACGGGCTACCTGGTGCCCGCGGGCACCGCGTTGGTGACCCCTGGTATAGGGACAACACTAATGCATTCTAAATATTAAATTAACTCGATCAAAAGTCTGCTTACAATGGCGTCCATGGGAGCCGTTCAATTCTGCCTACAGAGCCCATAAAACACATCCAAACACCTCCATTGAGGTTTTATATACATGATGTATGTATATATGTAAGGTTGTAATGGGCACATTTATAATAACATTTAATATTTACGTATTTTGATCATTTTCAGTACATGTGGCGCATTCATTTCAAAAATGCTTCACAAGGTTTGCTGGTTTTTTTTTGTCTTCATCACTGATCACTACTCACTGCAGACTTCATGAGAGCCAACAAACATAATAAAACATTACTTACTGTACAAGGTCAGTCATTAGGATGCCGACCGCTGGGATGTTCATATATTCCCATTTACAAACCAAACAAAACCAGTATGTTGTGTAAATCGTAAATAAAAACAGAAGACAATGATTTGCAAATCCTTTTCAACCTATATTCAATTGAATAGACTGCAAAGACAAGATATTTAACTTTGGAACTGGAAAACTTTGTTATTTTTTTGCAAATATTAGCTCATTTAGAATTTGATGCCTGTAACATGTTTCAAAACAGCTGGCACAAGTGGCAAAAAACACTGAGAAAGTTGAGGAATGCTCATCAAACACTTATTTGGAACATCCCACAGGTGAACAGGCTAATTGGAAACATTTGGGTGCTGAAAGGTACATACAGGTTTTGGAGCAACCTATGTTGCCATCCAGGCACGTGCACACATAGGGCCCTATGGGTGCTCGAGCCCCTGCCCTTTTTTGCCTCATCTTAAAAAGTGCCCTCTGCCTGTGTGTGTGTGTTTTTTGTTTTTTTCCTTTAAACAACAATAATAAATTCCTGTTAGAGATGTAAAAAAAAAACAGCGGTACAAAAACTCCACGTTTTCTTGTAATACGTGTGTGAGTGAGATATGTATGCTTGTAATAATATAGGGACGGTATAGCTCGGTTGGTAGAGCGGCCGGGCCAGCAACTTGAGGGTTGCAGGTTCGATCCCCGCTTCCGCCATCCTAGTCACTGCCGTTGTGTCCTTGGGCAAGACACTTTACCCACCTGCTCCCAGTGCCACCCACACTGGTTTAAATGTAACTTAGATATTGGGTTTCACAATGTAAAGCGCTTTGAGTCACTTGAGAAAAAGCGCTATATAAGTGTAATTCACTTCACTTCACTTATTGAGTGAGTGAGTAAGTGAGAGGAGAGAGAGCCAAGTTACTGCGCCCCTGACACGTGACAGTGGAGCAACTTGAACCTGTGAGTTATGGTCTAGTCGCCGTCCACTTATTCAACATCTAATATGGGTAATATTTCAGAAAAACGCTGTATTATTCTATTAGTCGATGTGTCAGCTTCTGTTTTTGCCGGACGTCGGAGCACGGCGAATCAATTGAGCACGGCACATCAAGTCCGCACAGAGCAGAGCGGACCGTGCGGGACAGGAAGTAGTGAACAAAATACAAAATAAAACACCGGGTTAATTTTCAAAATAAAATGCACTGTGTTTACGGCGGATCACATTTTTCTCACAGTAGAGTTTTAGATATAAAGTTTATTGTGACTTTGCTATTACTGTGTGGGTTAACAAAATAATAATAATGATAATAATAACAATAATAAGAAGAATAAACATGATAATGATAATAATAATAATAATTATTATTATTATTATTATTAATAATAATAATAATTTCAGCATTCTGGGGGTATAAGATGTAGGTTATCTGTTAGGAATATTGCCATCTGTATTTAAACTTGATTCATGTTGATTATGCCTGCAGCACAATGCCAAAAAAGAAAGGATACAGCCCTACTGGCCCCTGATCAATATTTTTGGCCCTGTATTGTGTTTCAGTTGTTTAGTCTGAGCATTAAGTGGGAAAGACCATAAGTTACAACTTGATGGTGTTTTCATCAAGTTAAGGGAAGAAGGACAGATTTTCACATTGAAGTTTTTTCAATTTGGGTATTTATTTTTGTATTTTTTTTCAAAGTTCATGTTGCACTGTTCAATGTTCAATATTAAAGTGCTTATCTTTAACAATAAATAGCCTAATAATAAACCAGTGTTTTGTTGCTTTTCATGTCTTCCAAGCCTATGATAATGTGAATTAACTCATTATGACCATAATTTGTTGACACAAAAGAAATGGCAATCACTTTTAACTACAAAGGACACACAGCTAAGTAGTTAGCTTCCTATTAGCAAATTTAATTTTACATTAATTTCCATATTGTGTAAAGCAGTGGTTCTGAACCTTTTTTCAGTGATGTACCCCCTGTGAACATTTTTTTTAATTCAAGTACCCCCTAATCAGAGCTAAGCATTTTTGGTTGGAAAAAAAAAGAGATAACGAAGTAAAATACAGCACTATGTCATCAGTTTCTGATTTATTAAATTGTATAAAAGTGCAAAATATTGCTCATTTGTTGTGGTCTTTCTTGAACTATTTGGAAAAAAAGATATAAAAATAACAAAAAACTTGTTGAAAAATAAACAAGTGATTCAATTATAAATAAAGATTTCTACACATAGAAGTAATCATCAACTTAAAGTGCCCTCTTTGGGGATTGTAATATAGATCCATCTGGATTCATGAACTTCATTCTAAACATTTCTTCACAAAAAAAGAAATCTTTAACATCAATATTTATGGAACATGTCCACAACAAATCTAGCTGTCAACACTGAATATTGCATTGTTGCATTTCTTTTCACAGTTCTTTTTGACAGACATTTAAAAAAAATCTCACGTACCCCTTGGCATACCTTCAAGTACCCCCAGGGGTACACGTACCCCCATTTGAGAACCACTGGTGTAAAGGACCAAAAAAAACAATTCCTGCCCTTTTCTGACTTTGAGCCCCTGCCCCTCTATAATCATGTGCACGTCCCTGCATCCAAGCAACATTATCATGGACGCCCCTGCTTATTACAGCAAGACAATGCCAAGCCACGTGTTACAACAGCATGGCTTCATAGTAAAAGAGTGCGGGTACTAGACTGGCCTGCCTGTAGTCCAGACCTGTCTCCCATTGAAAATGTGTGGCGCATTATGAAGCCTAAAATACCACAACGGAGACCCGGGACTGTTGAACAACTTAAGCTGTACATCAAGCAAGAATGGGAAATAATTCCATTTGAAAAGCTTCAAAAATCAGTTCCCAAATGTTTACTGAGTGTTGTTAAAAGGAAAGGCCATGTAACACAGTGGTAAAAATGCCCCTGTGCCAACTTTTTTGCAATGTGTTGCTGCCATTAATTTCTAAATTCACAATTATTATGTGTTTTCCCCCTATTTTTTTAAAAAATTTCCCTGCACTTTGCTTGCTCTCTCTGCATCCAGGGGTTGCAGACCACTAGCATCATAACGAATACTTTATCCTACCTTATCTTGTGTTTCAAAGCAAAATGTAATGTCGGGAAGTTTTTTTGTCGGATTTCAGCAGCTAATACAATTGTGTAGTTGTCCAAATGTTGCGGAAAATAAACAAAAAGTATTTTTGAATTGTATTTATTTTAGGGACAAATTGCAGTCGAAAGGGCATGCAACGAGAACGAAAAATGGATGCTTCAGCGGCAGCATTCTCAGAATCAGAATCAGAAGTACTTTAATAATCCCCGAGGGGAAATTAAGATTTTCAGAACAATCCCATTCAAGAGCAGACAAACATTACAGGGAGACAGAACAGGATCGCTGCCAACTTCCAGCACCCCATGCAAAAAAGGTGAGAAACAGGTAAACACTGGGGGGGGGGGGGATACAAAATATTCAGTCTAAGCCTGGGCCCCTGGAGAGGGGGTCCATACTGAGGCCAGGGGGAAAAAAACTCATAGCCATAGCACACATCAGCATGCATGTAAGAGGGAAAAATCAATAATCAAAGAACACAAAGGAAATTAAAGACATTAAAAGAGCTTAGCTGATGCAACAGCTAAAAAATTAAAATAATAAAAAATATAAATGAATAAAATAAAACATAAACTGTGGTGGCCTCTGCGGTGTTCCATGCCATCGTCTGCTGGGGTGGGGGGAGCATGGCCAGAGAAAGGAGCAACCAAGAGAGACGACTCCACCCTCGGCCGCCCACTAACTCTCGGCCAGTGTCCAGTCCGCATGGATGAGCTAGGATGCGTCTAAGGAGACCGAGGTGACCGATACCTGTTCATTCAGCCAAGACACTGTGAAGCTTGTCCGTCCCATTGCTCAGCGCCAGCTCCGCAGCCCTGTCTCTTCATCCGCATCTCCTCCAGTCTCTCCAAACGGACTCTGGTGGGGCAGAGACCCAGCAGCTGGTCTCAATAGTCAAAAGGCTCCCGGGAGTTGATCCAAAAGCACCGCAGAAGTCATGAAAGTGCCATCCCTTGTTACACTGTCCCAAAGGGTCCCGAACCAAAAGGCAAAAAAAACAAACAAAAAACCACATGATAACATGAGGGAAACATCAGGAACACAAAAGGATGACACAAGAGCACAGAGCTCCTGCCACCAGCAGCCACTACAGCGGTGCCATCCTGAAAAAAAAAAATAAAGAAAGAAACTTGACCGAGTGGGACACGGCATGTCTACAATGACCACAAAAATACGTCCATCAGTCTTTGACGTCACAAATGGTCCACTGTTTCACTGTAAACCCGGATGCTCAAAATAATTAATTAGAATAAGTAGTGTAAACTTAAAAAAGTTGTTAAAAGTTGTACTTACTTAAAAATGTTGTGTGAGTAACATTTTCCTTCTTTTTAAGTTTTTTTTTAAATTGTTATTTTTAATTAATATTAACTTGTTTGCAGATGATGTAATTGCTACTAAAAATAATTAACTCACAGCTACTTAAAACTCAGTGGATTAAACATAATGTTGTCTTATTTTGAAAGAACAAATCAATAAATCAAATCAAGAATAAATTAAGAATGAATCAATTGCATTACAGATTTTTATTGTTATACTCTGTGTGTGTGTGTGTATGTATATATAAATGTTTTCATGCACACGCAACCACACACACACACACACACACACACACACACACACACACACACACACACACACACACACACACACAGAGGAAGTGGTTTTATTTTTTAGCATTTGCGTGCACTTCCTCTTCAGGCAGCAGACAGGAGGAGGAACATTTTTGAGTTGGCTGAATAAAAAAAAAAAAAGTACCAATGATTGTCACACACACACTAGGTGTGGCAAAATTATTCTCTGCATTTGACCCATCACCCTTGATCACCCCCTGGGAGGTGAGGGGAGCAGTGAGCAGCAGCAGTGATTATGTGGTTTTCATGTTTAAAGGGCCTGTTCCCCTTCCTTTTTCTGCAAATACCATGAAGTTGTTTCCTTTATTTAACCAATTCTCATTTGTCTAAGTCCCCCTGAGGTAGCGAGGCTGACAGAGATGGGGTAACAAGCCCTCCTGGTCTACTGCCACCTCACTTTATGGCAGGCTAATACAAATCTGAACGCATGCAAAGCAGCATCTTGCTGTAAAACATCAAGTACAAATTAAGAGGTCAGGCTCAAACATTCCACTGGAGTAACAAAAGCCAAAGCAAAGATTTATGTGGCGTCTATATCTTTGTTTATATTCTATACAATTCTAGTATGTTACAATAAGTCACAAAGGAACTGTCAGGAGTAATTTTGAATTTTTTTTGTTTTTAATTTGTTGTATTTTTATTTGTTGTTGTTGTTTTACTTTTGTAGCTGTATGTAGAAATAGCTGGTTGTATCAGCTCTGCTCTTTTAATGTCTTTAATATCATTTGTGTGCTTTGATGTTTGATGTTTCCCTCTTACACACATGCTTATATGTGTTATGGCTATGAGTTTTTTTTCCCATTGGCCTCAGTCTGGACCCCCTCTCCAGGGGCCCAGGCTTAGACTGAATATTTTTTTCCTCTCACCCCCCAGCCCCACCACCCCTCCCCAGTGTTTACCTGTTGTTCACCTTTTTTGTAAGGGGCGCCGGAAATTGGCAGACCCGTCAGCGATCCCGTTCTGTCTCCCTGTAATGTTTGTCTGCTCTTGAACGGGATTATGCTTAAAATCCTAATTTCCCCTCGGGGATTAATGAAGTATTTCTGATTCTGATCTGATTCTGATTAATAATAGTAAAGAATATATCGAAAGTATCCCGACTCTTGTAGGGTAAAGGTGGCTTTATATGTAAGTGGTAACTTATTATTCAATCCAAATTGTTAATAAACCACAAATCAGAATATTTAACAAGAGTAAAAGTAAGGTTTTGGTTTTCGGCAACTATTATTAGTGTGCACGATTATTATGCAAAAAAAACATAATGAAAAAAATAAAATGTAATTAAAAAGATCAATCAATCAAAGTTTACTTATATAGCCCTAAATCACGAGTGTCTCAAAGGGCAAGCCACAACGATCAGTGAGCAAAATAACTACCTTTCTGTTCAATATCCATCTGTCACATGCTTGATCAATCAGGATACCACATCCACCTGGTGTTTGATCTGAATTGGAACCAGCTCCCTGTTACTAATGCAGCTAGGGTGCATTCAATTGATCCATCAAGAGGCATTCTCCTCTTAAATGTTTAGTTAAATGTTTGTTTTTCTCTCCACGTTTTGGCTGAGGCAAAAAAATATACCTAATAGTTTTGCCCACATTGATATAGCCATGCCATCCTGAGGTGCGGCCCTTAAATCACAACACCACCCCCAAAAAACTAAACACCCCCTGCAAAAAACACAGTTTAAAAAAAAAATCTGGATTTTACTCAACAAAAAAGCAACAATGCAAAAATATCAGACTTTAAAAAAGAAAAAAAAAAAGATTGTGTTCATTAATACATCTGGTTCACAAGATCGCATGCACGTCTGTGAGAGTCAACTTCAACAATCTGGGAGATTGGCTGTGCTTTTAGCTCTGTGTCAGGACACTCGCCTCTCACACCGGCAACATGGGTTCGCGCCCCGCTCGGAGCAGTAGGAAAAAAACGAGGCAGCCGAGAGAGTACTCAATGGCGACACGAAGCAGCGCCGTTTGTGATTGACAGCTATGAACACCAATCATTGCAATTAATCGTCAAAATCGGGGGCCCCTGGGCTTCAGCCAGGGGCGCCGCTAGGGATTTTGGGCCCCATGAAAAGAATCTTTACAGGGCCCCCAACACAGCGGCAACATTTTTTTATGCTATTTTACATACAATTATGCATTTTAATGGTATTTTTGACTATCGTTACCATATTTTTGAAAGAAGAACAGCATCACAGTTGACATGTACAGTAGGGGAAGAACTGAGCACTCTGAATACAATGGAATATTCATTTTGAGTCATTTATTTGCTGCACCATTGATTCTTGAGACTGTAGTAAAATGTATTATATTTTGTATTATATTATTATTATTATTATAATTTCAATACACACAGCTGCTCACCTCCTTCCTCCTGTGGGGGCACTGGGGCTGATTCAGGGGCAGGGGGATTTGGGGGCTGACAGACAGCTGCTGCTGCTGCTGGTGCACTTGACTCTGTTCAGAATGAGGCATCATTTTGACAGAGGGGAGATCAACTATTATTGAATAAGAACAGCTTAATAAATGTTTGACTGGATTGATTATTTAACTAATATAGCAGTAAAATGTAAAAATCCAGAGTTTTCTTGAGCTAACATGGCAAATGCTAAGGGCGCCGTCCATCAGGGGGCGCCACGACAGTGCCACAAATGTTGGAAGAAAAAAAAAAAAAAAGTTGGTACTATTATTTCTAATTACATAAAATAATTCCACGTTAATTAAAATGCAAAGTAAAGCCTATTTAATAGAAATATTATTTGTTACAACATTACGCCCCTCCTCCCCCGGCACGGTGCGCCCCCTCCCTTCCCGTATCATGACTCTTTTTGGATGTCACCACATAAAAAAATCAACACAAGATGTCAAAATGGCCAAAACTGTCAGGTGCCCAGGGAAGAAAAAAATAGAAAAGAAGAGGAGGAGAAACGATAAAAAGACAGAGGTAGCAGGTAGGTAACGTTAGCCTACATGAAAGTATTTGTCTGTTACAGAATGTGATAGTAACCTGGCTTTTTAGCATTAAGCTAATGTTACATGATTCGGCAATTGCTAGTTCTGTTTTAACGTCGGGTTAATATTTTGGAGGGGGCTAAATTGTTATGGAAAATAATAATGTAACGTTAGGTAATTACAGTACTCCCTGGTGTACAGTAATTTGTAAGTCATTCTAGTTAATGCAATATTAAAAAGCACAAATAGAGAACTTTGTAGGATCCCCTTTTTTTGTAATATAGTTGTTAAAGTCATACTGGTTTGATATCTAGTTTTGTGCAGTGCCTTATTTGTATTGTATTTTTAATTTATTTTATGCAACTTGTTGACACGTTTTATTTTGTGTTTATGTATGTAAAAAATATTGTATTTCATATATTCATTTTTAATTGTTTGTATTCATTTATTTATTCATAATTTTTTTTTTATCTTGTTAATATTCTGATTGTTAATTTGCTTTCTTTAAGTAAAAAAAAAAGGTCAAAGACAAAGGTATTCGGTTACTTGTGAGTATATACACTTCACTGCCGATGTGGGGGGGCGCCACCTAAAATCTTGCCTAGGGCGCCAGATTGGTTAGGGCCGGGCCTGGTTAAAGGCCTACTGAAACCCACTACTACCGACCACGCAGTCTGATAGTTTATATATCAATGATGAAATCTTAACATTGCAACACATGCCAATACTGCCGGGTTAACTTATAAAGTGCAGTTTTAAATTTCCCGGGATGTTTCCGGTTGAAAACGTCTATGTATGATGACGTTTGCGCGTGACGTCAATGGTTGAAGCGGAAGTATTGGGACACATTGTATCCCAATACAAACGGCTCTGTTTTCATCGCAAAATTCCACAGTATTCTGGACATCTGTGTTGGTGAATCTTTTGCAATTTGTTCAATTAACAATGGAGACTGCAAAGAAAAAAGCTGTTGGTGGGATCGGTGTATTAGCGGCCGGCTGCAGCAACACAACCAGGAGGACTTTGAGTTGGATAGCAGGCGCGCTATCCGACGCTAGCCGCCGACCGCATCGATGATCGGGTGAAGTCCTTCGTCGCGCCGTCAATCGCCAGAACGCAGGTGAGCACGGGTGTTGATGAGCAGATGAGGACTGGCGTAGGTGGAGAGCTAATGTTTTTAGCATAGCTCTGTCAAGGTCCGGTAGTTAAGTTAGCTTCAATGGCGTCCTTAGCAACAGCATTGCTAGGCTTCGCCAGGCGGTACAGCATTAACCGTGTGGTTACAGGTCCAGTGTTTGGTAGTATTGTTGATCTTCTGTGTATCCTTCCAGTCAGGGGCTTATTTATTTTGTTTCTATCTGCATTTAAGCACGATGCTATCACGTTAGCTCCGTAGCTAAAGTGCTTCGCCGATGTATTGTCGTGGAGATAAAAGTCACTGTGAATGTCCATTTTGCGTTCTCGACTCTCATTTTCAAGAGGATATAATATCCGAGGTGGTTTAAAATACAAATCCACAATAGAAAAAGGAGAAAGTGTGGAATCCAATGAGCCCTTGTACCTAAGTTACGGTCAGAGCGAAAAAAGATACGTCCTGCACTGCACTCTAGTCCTTCACTCTCATGTTCCTCATCCACAAATCTTTCATCCTCGCTCAAATGAATGGGGTAATCGTCGCTTTCTCGGTCCGAATCGCTCTCGCTGCTGGTGTAAACAATGGGGAAATGTGAGGAGCCCTTCAACCTGCGACGGCACGCTACTTCCGGTACAGACAAGGCTTTTTTTTCAGCGACCAAAAGTTGCGAACTTTATCGTCGATGTTCTCTACTAAATCCTTTCAGCAAAAATATGGCAATATCGCGAAATGATCAAGTATGACACATAGAATGGATCTGCTATCCCCGTTTAAATATGAAAATTTAATTTCAGTAGGCCTTTAAGACAAACATACTAGAAGAGTCAGTAAAACATTTAACTATAAGAGAGTAAATACATAAAATACATCAGAGAAAACAACACAGACTAAAAATCACACAACTCTCATGCTGGTTTAAAAGCCAAAGGGTAAAAATATTTTTTAAGACGTGATTTAAAAGCCATTAAAGAGGGAGCCGTCCGAATAACAATAGGGATATTCTTCCAAAGTTTTGGAGTCACAGCAGAAAATGCACGATCACCTCTGGATTTTAAACGGGTTTTTGGGACGACAAGAAGAAACTGTTCTCAAGGAGACCACAAGGTCTCCGAGGAGATCTTGTGGGGGTGTACATTTTTAAAAGGTCTGACATATATTGTGGCGTTAATCCGTTAAGAGATTTAAAAACAAACAATAATATTTTAAAATGAATTCTAAAATTAACTGGGGGCCAGTGAAGGGATGCTAAATGTAATGTGTTCATGTTTTTAGTGCCAGTTAAAAGGCGAGCAGCAGCATTTTGGACTCCATTTGCAATTTCCTTGGCTTTGTCTGTCCACAGCGCATTACTAGGTGTAAGACAAACACTTTTATCTTCCTGGTTATTGTACCGGTGAGTTTTCTGTGGCTTTCTATGGCTCGTATAGTTCCGGTGCCACTTCCTGTTTTCGCAACTTGTGATTGGATACTCACTTGGGACTCCCAAGTGAGTATCCAATCACAGCGTAAGGCCATCTAGAAGGCCTTACTGACAACAACTTGTGATCTGATTGGCTATCGCAATTGTCTATCAACTGTATGTGTCCGTTCACTTACAGTGCAAAGACGCATTGTTGATTCTGAAGGCTCCGGGCAGATTTAGTACAGCATGGCAACATAAGCTAGCTGAATTCTGATTGGATACAAAGTCTAACCTAAGAACAACAGCACTGGAAGGAGCATAATATGACATGACGAGAATATGAATACTTTTAGATATTTAGGGAGAGTAAATAAAAAATTACTTTTATCTTTAATTATGATCATGATTTCTGGTTATGTTAGGCCAGCAGAGACGGCTCACCACTGCTAATATCTAATAATTCCACAGAGAAATGTTCCAACAGAGTTTCCAACTCAGATCTCTTAATTTGATGCAGATGTGTTAACCATCAGCTGCACAATTTGGAAAACATTCATACACACTCCCGTGTCTAATGATGATGCAAACACTGTATTTGTAGCAGTTCTTTAACACTCTTTTAAAGTCTAACGCCAGAGCGCAACGCACACCCAAACTCGGCATGAGACTTTATTTGAACACAATCAAAATGGGACCTTTGTCCAGCCCTATTATGTATCCTCAAAAAGCCTGCAGAAAATACATTAGGGCTATGTAAATGTGGCCACTTTTATCCCATAAACCTTGACACAAAGTGTGCAGCGTTTATGCATTATTTAAGGGTTCAAACAAAGGTAAGGCGTCTATGGGGGATGATATTTATTTGTCGGACAACAACCCGATGGTACAACAGAACTCTATTGTGTTGTTTATTTCACCAAAGCCCAAAAACAGAAACGCAAGAGAAGATATAGTTTAGTACAGTTTCAATGACCCAGTGTTTATTGGTTAGTTGGCAGTACATCCAACACTACATAACAAATTGTATAAGACTTGTGTAGAGCACACCTGTCAACAAGTATGACATTATATTAGATATTCTGCGCAATAATATTTTATCAGCGTGTGTGTGTCTGCAAAAGTCAAGGCAATTTTATTCGTAAACAAGGTAATTCAAAGTGCTTTACAGATAATTACAAGAAGTTAAAAATGAAATATTCATAAAAATAATCATATTCCGTATCGAAATCATAAAATAAAATCATACCAAAACAATCATAATTCAAATTACAATAAAAGAGTGTAAATAAAATACTTTCAATCGTCATATGCACAATTACAATTATTTTCAACCTGGATTTGGACATTGCCAATGTCATCTTCAGGAAGACCGTTCCAGATTTTAGGAGCATGAAACTGAAATGCAGCGTCACCATGTTTGGTCCTGACTCTGGGCGCCTCAGATGGTTCATACGGTTCTAACATGTCAGAGATGTACTTTGGCACTTTGGCACAACACCATGAAAAGACTTAGACACAAGTACAAGAGTTGTCATTTAAGCAATAAAGAATTGTGGTATTATTATTACAAAAGTTAAAGTACCACTGATAGTCACACACACACACACTAGGTGTGGTGAAATTACCCTCTGCCTTTGACCCATCCCCTGGATCCACCCCCTGGGAGGTGAGGGGAGAAGTGAGCAGCAGCGGTGGCCGCGCCCGGGAATCATTTTGGTGATTTAACCCCCAATTCCAACCCTTGATACTGAGTGCCAAGCAGGGCGGTAATGGGTCTCAATTGTATAGTCTTTGGTATGACTCGGGGTTTGAACTCACGACCTACCGATCTCAGGGTACCACAAGGCCACTGAGCAGTTAGTTAGTTGTTAGTAGCTGTTACTTGTTTGTCTTCGAACGAAACAAAATGTTGTTTTGTTTTTTAAATGTTTTTATGAAAGTTAAAATACGGCAAGTTTACAATAACTATTTAAAAGTGTAGGCAATAGGAAAAAAGGTCAACATGAAGTATGTTTGAAAGTAGGTTAGACAGGTATGGTGTAGGGGTGGCACAAGTCGAGGAAAAGTTAATTATATTTTGGTGAATTTGCTTAAATAGTAAGTACAAAAATACACACATACACAAATGCACACGCTCAGTTTGTTTACATGGCGGAAAAACATAATTATTGACTGAATTTTGGTTGGAAGTAGCTTTTTAAAACATAAAAAAAACCTTAATAATAAGGTTTTTGCATGCAGATTGTAATGTACCAAATATTTTGTATGGACAAACCTTTATTAAGGTTTTTGACTCAAGCTGGCAGTATCTGGTGTGACCACCATTTGCCTCACGCAGTGCAACATATCTCCTATGCATAAAGTTGGTTAGGTTGGTGATTGTGGCCTGTAGAATGTTGGTCCAGTCCTCTTCAATGGCTGTGGGAAGTTGCTGGATATTGACAGGAACTGGAACAAGCTGTCCTATACGCCAATCCACAGCATCCCAAACATGCTCAATGGGTGACATGTCCGCTGAGTATGTTGGCCATGCAAGAACTGGGAAGTTTTCAGCTTCCAGGAATTGTGTACAGTTCCTTGCAACCTGGACATGAAGTGATGGTCTTGGGTGAATGGCACAACAATGGGCCTCAGGATCTCGTCCTGGTATCTCAATAAAATGCACTTGCGTTCGTTGTCCATAACATACGCAGTAAACTGTTCTCCCGTACGACGCCACACACGCTGTCTGCCATCTGCCTTGAACGGTGAAAAACTGGGATTCATCCGTGAAGAGAACACCGCTCCAACGTGCCAGACACCATCGAATGTGAGCGTTTGACCACTCAAGTCGGTTACAACGACGAACTGCAGTCAGGTTGAGACCCCAATGAGGACGACGAGCATGCAGATGAGCTTCCCTGAGACGGTTTCTCACAGTTTGTGCAGAAATGATTTGGTTATGCAAACCAATTGTTACAGCAGCTGTCCGGGTGGCTGGTCTCAGACTAACATGGAGGTGTACTTGCTGGATGTGGAGGTCCTGGGCAAGTCTGCGGTTGTAAGCCGGTTGGATGTACTGCCAAATTCTCTGAGATGCCTTTAAAGACAGCTTATGGTGTTATGTTGCATATTCTTACACCACACCATCACGCTCTCTTTCCCCACAGTGTGGAGGGCTGCAGGCTCAAGGCCTCAGGGGACAACAGACCCCAATTAGTGGGCAACTATTTCACTGATCCGGTCCAGCTGTTTGTCGCCAGTTCTTTTGTTTGCTATGCTGACTTTGACACGCTTACAGCTCTTCCAAGATAATTTCCATACTACTCTATGGCTCTCCAGGTCCGCCCTAGTTTACTGCCTAGCCTTTGCCTAATTTGGTGTTTGTTTTGTTTTCTACCTTTTCCATGGTGCACTCCGGTTTTTTGCCACCATCACCTTTTGTTGAAACTTGTTGTATATTGTTACCTCGATAATAAGGAGGTAGATAAACTGTTTGCTGGTTTCCACCTCTGCATCTTGTATTTGCACCTCACAACCATTATATATGCTAGAGAAATTAACATTCAATTGATGGGCAACAGCTCTGGTGGACAATCCTGCAGTCAGCATGCCAACTGCACGCTCCCTCAAACCATGCATCATCTGTGGCATTGGGCTATGTAATAAAACTGCACTTTTCAGAGTGGCCTAAGGCACACCTGTGGAATAATCACGCTGTTTAATCAGCATCTTAAAATGCCCCACTTGTGAGGTGGGATGGATTATCTTGGCAAAGATAAAGAAATGCCCACTAAAACAGATTTAGACAGATTTGTGAACAATATTTGAGATGAATAGGTATTTTGTGTATATAGTAAAAGTTTTAGATCTTTGAGTTCTACTCATGAGAAATCGAAGCAAAAACAAAACTGCTACGTTTATATTTTTGTTCAGTATAATAAAATAGTAGTCTGAATGTGAGTTTTATTAGTCATACAACCTTATATCTGATTATGAATATGTCAAGTTTCCCTTTACTTTATAATGCAAGGTAGATATTCATTGATTCATGTAAGAGTATCATTAGTTTGACTTTGAGTTTGAGTTTATTTCGAACATGCTAGCATACAACATGATACATCACAATTTCCAGTTTCTATTTTCAACATGTTCGAAAAGGAGTAGGAAGAAGCAGAGCTTATTTAATCCTACCCCTTGTGGGGGTCCCCACATCTGCGGTCCCCTCCAAGGTTTCTCATTGTTATCCCATCGGGTTGAGTTTTTTCTTGCCCTGATGTGGGATCTGAGCCGAGGATGTCATTGTGGCTTGTGCAGCCCTTTGAGACACTCGTGAGTTAGGGCTAATTAAGGGATTGATGAATAATTACTTAATAATGACTAACTAAGAGCCAACATGTTACTAATTTGCATGTTAATAAGCAAGTAATTAATGGTGAATATGTTCCCCATACTAAAGTGTTAGCAAAAAAATCTAATAATCAAATGCATATGCATTTTGATTAATCATGATTAATAGAGATAAATGCTTTAAAATGTAATATATAGGAAATTATTGGTATCGTTTTTTTATTATCGGTATCGTTTTTTTATTTGTTTTATTTTTATTATTATTAAATCAACATAGAAAACACAAGATACACTTACAATTAGTGCACCAACCCAAAAAATCTCCCTCCCCAATGTAAACTCTTTCACACTCATTCACACAAAAGGGTTGTTTCTTTCTGTTATTAATATTGTGGTTCCTACATTATATATCAATATATATCAATACAGTCTGCAAGGAATACAGTCCGTAAGCACACATGATTGTGCATGCTGCTGGTCCACTAATAGTACTAGCCTTTAACAGTTAATTTTACTAATTTTCATTAATTACTAGTTTCCATGTAACTGTTTTTATATTGTTTTACTTTCTTTTTTATTCAAGAAAATATTTTTAATTTATTTATCTTATTTTATTTTATTTTTTTTAAAAAGGACCTTATCTTCACCATGCCTGGTTGCCCAAATTAGGCATAATAATGTGTTAATTCCACGACTGTATATATCGGTATCGGTTGATATCGGTATCGTAATTAAGAGTTGGACAATATCGGAGTATCGGATATCGGCAAAAAGCCATTATCGGACATCCCTAATGATTAATCACAAGTTATTACCCGCATGCACAATGTAAATTAATTTTCTGAAAGCAGCCATTACTGCGATGTGGCCTTCAATTAAAATTAGTTTGACATCCCTGGTATAAAGTGTTTGAATCGTAATTGCCACATCCGACAACGCGATCAATGTGTTAAGAATTTACAGACTTGAATCAATTCCAGTCCTCTTGTCTTTGAATTCTACATGTTCTCAGGTTTCAAGATAATAGGTGTGCCTTAATGCACACACAAAGTCTGATAGCCACAAGCTGACCTCTCCGATGGCCTGTACCCGTTCCTCGCCCACATCAAGCAAAACGTTCGACACACATTTGATTGAAACTGGAATGAGGCAACGCAAGAGCGTGTGATACGGCTTCGAGGACGGAGTGGAGTTTCGACACAATCTCACAGTCGGAGCGTTATCAGCAATATCAAGTATGCTTGTATAGCTCCAGGTTATTCCATGGGATTAGAAAACGGCATTATCTCCCCACGCCGGGTTCCAGTGTGTCAGTCAAGGCAAAGTCACGCACGCCGCCCGGCAAAGGCTATCGAAAATATCACGTGGGCTACCACGCTTTATTCAAAAGGCCTCACACACAAAATAGAATTTACATAAATATTCCCTGCATGACTCGCCGCCTAAATCAATATGCCTGATGAATTCCCTGACATGGTAGCTGCTGTAGGATGCTTTGTGTACAGAATGCGGGGGGAAATACATTTGCCTTTGTAAACAGCAGGTGAGCCACTGTAACTGCTGAGGCTGCGCGTGTGCAGATTTGCATACAAATACCAGTAAAACGCTGTGTTTATTTATTTATTTAAATAAAGATTAGGAACTACTCGGGAGACACATTGGCATTCGCATACACTAGCTGCTGTTGCCGGGGACGTAAACGTAGTCATTATGTCTACCAAAAATATGAGTTGACTTTATCCCCGTGGCGTAAAGTTAAAGGTCATTCATCCAAATTTAGCTTCTAAATAATATAACGTCCTTGTTCTTGTCTCGAATAAAGTCAGCCTGTTACTGAGTCATAGGCGCCAGTAATCATTAGGGATGTGCAACTTATGATTTGATTCTGATTCCTGGGGTGACGATTCGATTCAGAATCAATTCTCAATTATTATTTTTTAGTAACAAAGGTTGACAATTCTTCTGTAGGGCAATAATTCATATATGGCTTCACCTACTCAGTGGCCTAGTTAGAGTGTCCGCCCTGAGATCGGTAGGTCGTGAGTTCAAACCCTGGCCGAGTCATACCAAAGACTATAAAAATGGGACTCATTACCTCCCTGCTTGGCACTCAGCATCAAGGGTTGGAATTGGGGGTTAAATCACCAAAAATAATTCCCGGGCGCGGCCACCGCTGCTGCTCACTGCTCCCCTCACGACCTTGGGGGTGATCAAGGGTGACGGGTCAAATGCAGAGAATAATTTTGCCACACCTAGTGTGTGTTACAATCATTGGTACTTTAACATATGGCCCCATTGCTGGGTGAATCCTCGTGAGAGGAAGGGTAGGATCTGAGGGGCGTTAACCGTTTTGCAATGTCGTCTGCTGAAAATGATGGAAAGCGCCACTCAATCCTTCAATCAATCAATCAAAGGTTAAGTTAAGTACCAATGATTGTCAGACACACACTAGGTGTGGTGAAATTTGTCATCTGCATTTGACCCATCCCCTTGTTTACCCCCTGGGAGGTGAGGGGAGCAGTGGGCAGCAGCGGTGGCCACGCCCGGGAGTCATTTTTGGTGATTTAACCCCCAATTCCAACTCTTGATGTTGAGTGCCAAGCAGGGAGGTAATGAGTCCCATTTCTTTAGTCTTTGGTATGACTCGGCTGTGGTTTGAACTCACAACCTACCGACCTCAGGGCGGACACTCTAACCCAGAGGTGTCCAAAGTGCGGCCCGGGGGCCATTTGCGGCCCGCAGCTAATCGTTTAATGGCCCCCCACACATTCTGCAAAAATTGCAAAATTGATAGTATTGCAAAAATTAAAAAAAACATTTTAAAACAGTGGAATGAGGTGAAATTTAACGAGAAAAAGTTGCAATGTTGACACAAAGCTGCCATGCAGGCTGTTTTTTTTCTTTTTTCTTTGTTTCTTTTTTTTTTTTTGCCATTGCTCGAGAAAAAAAAAAAAAAAAAAAAAAAAAAATCTATGTTACAATGAATTAGTACTTTAAAAATGTCACTTTAAAATGTTTTATGTGGAAAAAATATTGCATATATTGTGTTGTTGCCATATAAAAACATCAAAGTTTTATTTGACAAAAGAGCATAAAACAAACAAAATAATAGTTCAAACGTAAAATCGACAGATATATCTGAAGTTGATCTTGTAATTTAAGTGTGAAAAGTAAAAAAAAAACTAATAAAAATGTATCACTTTATGAGTGGGAGACCTTTTGGATCCCAAATATATTTAGTGGGATTTTATTTAACTTTTCACTGTGATTACTCAAAAATATTAAAGAATTAAAATCAATGGTGTCCTGCATTATTGATCTTTTAGGGCTCTAATTACTAAATACTGCATATTTCAGTTTTACTATAAAAAACAAAGTTGTCTTTGACAGAAAAGGCATAAACCAGTTTTTTGTTTTACTTGATATCAACCTGAAGTTGATATAGAGATATACTGTAAAAAATAATAATAATAATTTGACTTATTTTTAACATTTTAATGACTGAGACCCTCGACCCTTGATTGGTCCCCGGGAGCCCTAAAGGTTAAAAAAAAAAATCTATATATTTTGTTATGGTTTGAAAATGAAAAATATCAAAATGACCCCCGTATGCTTACATTTTTCCGTGTGTGGCCCTCAGTGGAAAAAGTTTGGACACCCCTGCTCTAACCTTTTATATAGCCCTTAATCACAACCGTCTCAAAGGGCTGCACAAGCCACAACGACATCCCACATTAGGGCAAGAAAAAACTCAACCCCCTGGGCGACTGGTGCAATGGACGTCGAGTGGATCTAGTTAATAGTGTGAGAGTCCAGTCCATAGTGGATCTAGTTAATAGTGTGAGAGTCCAGTCCATAGTGGATCTAGTTAATAGTGTGAGAGTCCAGTCCATAGTGGATCTAGTTAATAGTGTGAGAGTCCAGTCCATAGTGGATCTAGTTAATAGTGTGAGAGTCCAGTCCATAGTGGATCTAGTTAATAGTGTGAGAGTCCAGTCCATAGTGGATCTAGTTAATAGTGTGAGAGTCCAGTCCATAGTGGATCTAGTTACTAGTGTGAGAGTCCAGTCCATAGTGGATCTAGTTAATAGTGTGAGAGTCCAGTCCATAGTGGATCTAGTTACTAGTGTGAGAGTCCAGTCCATAGTGGGGCCAGCAGGGGATCATCTTGAGTGGAGACAAGTCAGCAGCGCAGAGACGTCCCCAACTGATGCGCAAAGGAGTGGTCCACCCCGGGTCCCGACTTTGAACAGCTAGCGCATCATCTGTGGTCACCTGATAACCTCTCCACGCTTGGAGAGGGGGGCAGACCACAAAAGAGACGGCAGATCAACTGGTCGAAAAAGGGGGGTCTATATAAAGGCTACATAGCAACTGACGTGGTGGGCAAAGTCTGAATAGCCACAAAACACATTTTAAGATATTCAACACTCAACTACCATCTGGCGGCTAAAGTGGATTGTTCAAACCCTCCAATTTTTCACGTTTCATGTGTCAGGTAAACCACGACAAATGGAGCCATATAAATCCCCTTCCTTCTGTAGGAATAACTGAATTCCTCAATAAACCAGACTATGGGTGTCTGGTTTAGGATAATCTCAGCCCACCTAGTGTATGTGTGACATTAATTAGAGAGAAAAGAGTTGTCAAAATATGGCGCCATTGGATTTTACGTGAACCGAAACGGTCGGTGCCTTTAAAAAATACTGAATTCGATATTCACCTCTACATTAGAGGCTACCTTTGTAGCTCGCTAGCTTGCGTAAGCTATTAGAGACCCTTCTTTTGTTACCGCAGGCAGAGAAGGTATAGCACGCAGCGCTTTTATTGTGAAGGCGGGAATTGTGCGATTGGTCTTTGGGTTCTACATGGCGGTGGCCCAGAGACGAGACTGGGATCAAGTAAAGAGTTCATCTCGAGTCCCTGCTTGCCTGCCGTCCTTTATTTATACTGAGCTTGCATCAAATGTGCAACCATGTGTTCATCTCAATGTTTGAAATTGGTTTACCCTCATTTGTAAACCCAAGTCGAAAAAGGCAAATATTGGAATTCTTCCAAACTAAAGGGTCAAACCTGTACGATGCACATCCATTTCATGTTGAGTTGCACACAGCGTGAACATTTACAGTAGGAAGGGGATTCATGTGTTTTCATGTGGGGTTTTCTTACCTTTTGGTTCGGGACCCTTTGGGACTGTGTGACAAGGGGTGGCACTTTCGTGACTTCTGCGGTGCTTTTTTGTGGACTTCTGGATCTGCCTCCCGGGAGCCTTTTGGCCATGGAGACCAGCTGCTGGGTCTCTGCCCCACCAGAGTCCGTTTGGAGAGACTGGAAGAGATGCGGATGAAGAGACAGGAACGGGACGGACAAGCTTCACAGTGTCTTGGCTGAATGAGCAGGTATCGGACACCTCGGTCTCCTTAGACGCATCCTCGCTCATCCATGCGGACTGGACACTGGCGGAGAGTTAGTGGGCGGCCGAGGGTGGAGTCGGCTCTCTTGGTTGCTTTGTTGGGTCTGCTCCTGTCTCTGGCCATGCTCCCCTCACCCCAGCAGACGATGGCGTGGAACACTGGAGAGGCCGCCACAGTGTATATGTTTTTGTTTTTGTTTTTTGTTGTTTTACTTTTGTGGCTGTATGTAGAAATGGCTGTTTGCATCAGTTCTGCTCTTTTAATGTCTTTAATGTCCTTATGTGTTCTTTGATGTTTCCCTCTTACACACATGTTTATGTGTGCAACGGCTATGAGGTTTATTTTTTCCTTGGCCTCAGTCTGGACCCCCTCTCCAGGTGCCCAGGCTTTGACTAAAGTTTATTTTTCTCACACCCCCGACTCCCCAGCATTTACCTGTTTCTCACCTTTTTTTGTAAGGGGCGCCGGAAGTTGGCAGACCTGTCAGCGATCCGGTTGTGTCTCCCTGTAATGTTTGTCTGCTATTGAATGGGATTGTGCTGAAATCTTATTATTAAAGTATTTCTGATTCTGATTCTGATTCTGATATGGCCCCATTTGTCACGGTTTACCTGACACATGATACGTTTCATATTTGAGGGTTGCTTTATCCACTTTGGTCACCAGAATGCAGTAGAGTGTTGAATATCTTAAAATGTGTTTTGTGGCAATTCCAACTTTGACCACAGCATCGGTTGCTATATAGAGTGACACTTTCCATCATTTTTAGCAGATTGCATTGCAAAATTAATAACCCCCCTTTCTTGGGTGTAATCCACCCAATGGGCCCATATGAATCCCTTCCCTATTGTAGTTCTTACATTTTTAAGAAACACCACACATCGTATAGACTAGAGAAGCGGTCCCCAACCACCGATTGGTACCGGGCCGAACAAAAATTTGTATTTATTTATTTATTTATTTATTTATTTATTTTTTAATAATGTCCTGCCCAGCTTCTCAGGCAAATCATATAGTAGATGTAGATGCCCATATCGGCTGTTCAGATTTACTTTACAAAAGAGAAGTGTAGGATACTTCTCTTGTTGCCTTATTTGCATTTTGACTTTATTAAATGTATTTATAAAATCATGTGGTGCAGCCGGGCCGGAGCAAGAGGGGATAGAAAGAAAAAAAAAGGAAGACAGAGGGGGGAATTGTGGGGACAAGAGGGGGATTAGACAGAGAGACAAAAACAACAACAGCAAACACAACAACAACAACAGAGCAACATCAGCAAATACGACATGTACAAATATGATGGTAAAAGTAATAGCAAATAAGCAGTTAGCGAAAATAAAAAAATAATACAGAAATGTTTTTTTTTTTTTTATTAAATCAACATAAGAAACACAGTATATACATTATATAGCAATATAGATCAATAAAGTCTGCAGGGATACAGTCCGTAAGCACACATGATTGTATTTCTTTATGAAAAAAAAAAAAAAAAAAAAGAACCCGATGTAACACGTGGATTGGCATTGTCTTGCTGAAATAAGCAGGGGCGTCCATGGTAACGTTGCTTGGATGGCAACATATGTTGCTCCAAAACCTGTATGTTCAGTTTGAACATCAAATATGTTGTTTTTGTAGCATATTCAACTGAATATGTGTTGAAAATGCTTTGCAAATCATTGTATTCCGTTTATATTTACATCTAACACAATTTCCCGACTCATATGGAAACGGTGTTTGTACACACAGTATATACCATGCACATGCGAATGTAGGTCAAGGGAGCCAGGGGGTAATGGGAAAAAGCCAGAGGCATATCTGCGAGGCAAAGGATAACATAAAATGATTAAAGAGAGATTGTTGCCTACTGAAGGCACATATAAAACTTGTCTCGGACTACATTGTGGTTTATGTATGCATGCGTGCATGCATAAGTGCAAGCAGGCAGGTCTTATTCCGGCTCAATATCCACCCGAAGCATAACATGGGAATAAAAAGTAACAGTTTGGCATGAATAGGGGTTACTAACTAGATTAAATCCACTATCATCCACTAAGGGCCTCAACGTAAAATCCAACTTTTCATCAACAAGCATGTTTCAGAGAATAACTCTGGGTTGTCAACCTCTACCATTGTACAAACAGATACATATTTCTGTCTTGTGATTTGAAGGCAACCAAAAGGTATACTTAGCTGCACGGTGGTAGGTCTTCATCTGGTGACAATGACATGTTTACTGTAGACTTTACCGCAAATGCACATCTTGCATCATTTAAAGACCCCGGGGTAGCAGTCACCACATGAAAGGGAAATAAACCATATTCAAAGAACTCGTTAAAAATTGACGGTGGCTCTCCGCTCATCCTCGTCCTCTATAAAAATATAATTGTTCTGCATAATATGAGTCTTTTATTGATATTGTTGGATACCTGGAACTGATTTTTTGGATTTACATTATTATTTTTTTATGAGAAAATTTGCTTCATTTTTACTCAAATTTGGTTTTGTGTCAGAACCTTTAGGACATATTACTAAATAAAACCCAAAGTACAGTCAACTTATGATCTTAATTGGCTCTGTAACAGAGCTAGTCACTCAGAACATTTGTACCCCCAAATCAACAAATCCTATTGAAATGGACTTAAATATAATAAACTGACCACCCCCCCAACCACACACACACTCACCCAAAACAGTACAATTTAAACATACAATATGACTTTTAAAAAGAACACATTTTTAGATAAGAAATATTGCTTAAAATGATAGAATATACTCGTGACGACCTGTCATGTCAGCTCCCATAGTTATAAAACATTGATTTTAAAAAATGAAATAAAAAACAAATATGTATAAGCTCCAGCACCCCCCGCGACCCCGAAAGGGACAAGCGTTAGAAAATGGATGGATGAACATATATAAATATATGTATATATACATATATAAATATATATATATATATATATATATATATATATATATATATATATATATATATATATATATATATATATATATATATATATATATATATATATATGTATATATATATATATATATATATATATATATATATATATATATATATATATATATATGTATATATATATATATATATATATATATATATATATATATATATATATAAACGTACATGTACATTATATATATATATATATATATATATATATATATATATACATACAGTATACACATACATACACACATATATGCGAAATAAAAATTAAATGGTCAAACTGTGCAACACATTTTTTTTCCACAAATTGACTCATGTTATGCAATACTTATTGCTTACTTCACTTGTGTATTACTGTATTAATTTAATATGAGGTGTTTTCTGAACAAAAATAGTATTTTGAAAAACATTTCTTTTTTTCTTGTATTTTAATGTATTTCCTATTAATATTCTAATAATTCTTTGGCCAGGGAGTTCTGTTTGAAAACATGTTTTTTCTTGTATTTAATTGCATTTGCGTTATGCTCAATTTGTGTCACAATCCAGTTATAGAAGATGTCATTGCCACATTGAATTTTCAAAAATTGCTTATGATTACATAGTCGTTAATAGGTCCGTCTTGACAGGTTAGTTACATGGGAACAACATTTGTTCTGACCTTTTAGGTCTCTGTCAGACTTTAGGCCCCCGCCACATGTGTAGGTACCTTCCATTTGTAGTGGGCCAAACACATGAACATGATTAGGTGTCACGAGTGTGTTGGTGTGCACTGGATCAAAATCGCACTCCGCCATGCTCTCGAACCTGGCAACCCTGAAATGATGTGACAAACGTAATTAAATGTAACATGACACTCTAATACATTATTTCATCCATGAAAATCATCCCTGCGTCACATCAGCTTCAGCTGCTGTGCGGGTTGTTTGTCTGAGGGCGTTATGTAATATGTTTTTTTAATATACAGTATGTGGTTTTCTTCTAACATGCACTCAACAGATAGACCTTGAATCCCTTCTAAGTCTATCTGATAGCTCAGTCACAGCTCTTTTTATTACCAAATATGTGTTATATGTGTTTTATGTTTATACGTTTGCACCAAGAAAAATTCCTAGTTTGTGAACCTGTTCTCAAACAATGGCAATAAAACTATTATGATTCTGATTCTGATTCTGATAATGATATTTCACTCATCTAACACTTTTAAATAATTGTGGCGTTGAGAAGAATGCACGAAAAAAAAAGTTGTAAGGTTATCAACGACTCGGGGGCAGTGGAACTCAGAAATACAAACAACTATTGTAATGTAATAAACTTTTTATAAATAGCTTGGTTACGTAAACACGCTCAAGAGCCACAAACAGAATATGATCGTGTCCAAGAACTGTCTTAAAAATTCTCAAAAAATACTCTCTTTTGCTTAATCTCACCAAAGAACTACTGACTTAATCTCTATTGGGGATGTGTTTTCAAATTCAAACCCAAAAACCAGTGAAGTTGGCACATTGTGTAAATCGTACATAAAAACAAAATACAATGATTTGCAAATCCTTTTTTAACCTATATTCAAATGAATAGACTTCAACGTTCGAACTGGAAAACTAAATGTTTTGCAAATATTAGCTAATTTGGAATTTGATGCCTGCAACGTGTTTCAAAAAAGCTGGCACAAGTGGCAAAAAATACTGAGAAAGTTGAGGAATGCTCATCAAACACTTATTTGGAACATCCCACAGGTGAACAGGCTAATTGGGAACAGGTGGGTGCCATGATTGGGTATAAAAGAAGCTTCCATGAAATGCTCAGTCCTTCACAAACAAGGACGGGGTGAGGGTCACCACTTTGTGAACAAATGCGTGAGCAAATTGTCGAACAGTTTGAGAACAACATTTCTCAATGAGCTATTGCAAGGAATTCAGGGATTTCACCATCTACGGTCCGCAATATCATCAAAGGTTCAGAGAATCTGGAGAAATCACTGCACGCAAGCGATGATATTACGGACCTTTGATCCCTCAGGCGGTATTGCATCGAAAAGCGACATCAGTGTGTAAAGGATATCACCACATGGGCTCAGGAACACTTCAGAAAACCACTGTCAGTAACTGCAGTTCGTCACTACATACTGTATGTAAGTGCAAGTTAAATCTCTACTATGCAAAGCAAAAGCCATTTCTCAACAACACCCAGAAACGCCGCCGGCTTTGCTGCGCCCAAAAATATTGCTGAGTGTTGTCAAAAGAAAAGGCTATGGACAGGACAAAAAAAAAAAAAAAAAAAGGTCATGTAACACTGGTAAAAATGCCCCTGTGCCAATTTTTTTGCAATGTGTTGCTGCCATTAAATTCTAAGTTTAATGATTATTTGCAATAAAAAATAGTTTTTCAGTTCGAACATTAACTACCTTGTCTTTGCAGTTTATTCAATTGAAAATAAGTTGAAAAGATTTTGCAAATCATTGTATTCTGTTTTTATTTACGATTTACACAACGTGCCAACTTCACTGGTTTTGGGTTTTGTACATTCTAAAATAAGGTAGCCAATCTAGTTGAAGCACCCGTTGCAGACTACAGACATAGAGGTTTGTGTTAGGGATGTGCCAATTCAATTGGCCACTGATCAGTATCAGACGATTTTCTTGGAAAAGTATGTGGTCGCCATTACCGATAAATGCCTTTTAATGCAGATCACAAATACCGATCTCTTCTGGTTAATAATGCATTTATTATTAGTTCCCCAGCTGACAATAAACATGGTACACACGAAGAGCAAGCAGTGAGAATAAAGAGAGAATGAAAGACTATTTTACCATATTTTCCGCAGTACAAGCCGCTATTTTTGTCCTAAACTTTGAACCCTGCGGCTTATAAAACGGTGCGGCTAAATTATAGATTGTTCTTCGCTAATGGCCATAATGTTTTGTATTTAACAAATAGTTTTCAACACCAACAGAGACACTGAAAAGGCATGTTATTGTTTGTGCTATGGCGCCACCCTTTGGACGAGTTCGCTCACTGCAGTTGCTGCGGGTTAAAAGTCCACATTATTTCCTTATGTCTAATGCCCTGAACTGGAAGTACAAGCGCCGTTCCGCTTTCTAGTCGTACATAGCATTTTTGCTTTTATGGTTTCTTCATTCATCACTTTAAGCAGGGTTGGTAAGTTTTACAAAATATCTAAAATAACTCATACTTACTTAACAGTCACATGTTTGATAGTAGTTTTTGCATGCATATTCATACAAGCTATCGTAATGTAATCAAGCTAGCGTCATTAGGATTAGCAGATATGCTAGCATGTTTACACGTGTCTGTGTTAGTATTATTAACTTACAATGGCGTTATTTTGGTATTGTTTCAGTTTGGTAAATTCACCAAGATGTCACCGTGGAGTTACTGAGTCTGTTGGGTCCATGACGATGGCCTCTGTTTTGTTTGATCAGCCGTTTGACTGCCGTGTTACAGGCACCGTTTGAAAACAATTAAGGTATGTAAACAAACATTATATCTTTCTGTGTCAACAACTCAATTCACAACGTATCTATCTCCGGCTTATAATCTGGTGCAGCTAATATACGGAAGAAGAAAAAAATTATTTAAAAATTTTGTAGGTCCGGCTTACATACGGGTGCACTATATGGTCTGGAAAATACGGTAAATATTGTGTTTATATTGTTTACTGTCAATAGCACTCACATTAAAGACGGTAACACGTTACTTAGTAACCTAATTATTTTCTGTTACGCAACCCCTAGGACGGGTGTCGGCAACCCGCGACTCTAGAGCCGCTTTAGCGCCGGCCTAGTGGCTCTCTGGAGCTTTTTCAAAAATGTATGAAAAACGGAAATGTATTTTTGTTTTAATATGGTTTCTGTAGGAGGACAAACATGACAAAAACCTCCCTAATTGTTATAAATCACACTGTTTATATTAAAAATGCTTCCCTGATTAGCGAGTATTTGGCGAACGCTGTTTTGTCGTACTAATTTTGGCGGTCCTTGAACTCACCGTAGTTTGTTTACATGAACACATTTCTCCGACTTTCTAAGACGTATTTTATGCCACCCTTTTTTGTCTCATTTTGTCCACCAAACTTTTAATACTGTGCATGAATGTTGAGCTTTGTTGATGTTATTGACTTGTGTGGAGTGCTTTTCAGGCATATTTGGAAATTGCTAAAAAAAGCTAATTGATGCTAACATGGTATTTAGGCTAGCTATGTGTACATATTGCATCATTATGCCTCGTTTGTAGGTATATTTGAGCTCATTTAATTTCCTTTTAAGTCCTTTTAATTCAATTTATATTTGCATGCCTCATGACACATTATCTGTATGTGATATTGGCTGCATTTCTCATAGTTGTTTGTGTGCCATGTTGTTCCAGACCACAGCAAATGTTACCCAGCTTGCAAAGATTGTATTAAATCCATTGGAAGAAAACAGCCTGCCGTTTCCTTAAACTTGGACACACACATCTATACCTTTGGTCATTCTAAGCCAGTCATTTAGGTGAGTTATCACACCCTCTGAGAAGCCTTCATTTGACTAATGTTTTCCAATGTTGTAAAAATGTGTAGAATAAATATTACATTTCAACATTTCTGTCAACAAACATTTGCGTCAGCCTGCGACACATAGTCATTTTGATAATAGGCTAATATAGGTAATGTAGACACTCACATAATGTGTTGTCTTCATTACAAGGCTTTTAATTTTTTGCAGCTCCAGACAGATATTTTTTTTGTATTTTTGGTCCAATATGGCCCTTTCAACGTTTTGGGTTGCAGACCCCTACCCTAGGAAGAAAAAACCCACTTTGCGCCGTCCCACTCTCTATCGCAACAATAAATAGCATCATAGCATTGTATACTTATTAACATTATAGAAAACAACACACCTGTCTTTGCTCGTCCCCCAGCGTTGTCAAAGTGAAGCCAAGCTCTAAAAACGCTTTTGTTTGTCCTATTGAGTCTCTCTCCGCCTTTCTTTACATGCCTGGTAAATATTTTTCCATGTTGTCTCTTAGGGGTTTGTTTACTGCAGTTCATATCACCTGAGTGGTTGCATGCTCAGTCCCGCCCCACTATATAAGTAGGACTTGTCTAATATGACCTTATTTTTCAGTAACAGGCATTAAAATTTCCAAACCAGCATTTAGATAAAATGATTTATCCAAGACACTGTGCATTACTATCTTTGTGATTTTTCTCAGTAAAAAAAATATATATATTTTTTTTTCTTGCGTCTCGGGGAGTGACGTCATTTATGCGACAACTTATGTTTTCAACAAAAAGAAGAGTCACATTTTGTTTGTACAGTATACCGGTGTTAGTATAGTACCACAATACTAATAAATTATATTCGGTACTATACCAAGTATGATAAGTACCGGACCCCCACGACCCGCGCACCCGTCGTCGTCACGTTGTGTCATTGCTGGTTTACGAGCAGACGAGCATGTTCGGCAGCGCACAATCACGGAGTACTTACAAGCAGACACAGTGTGTAGACAGAAAAGGGAGAACGGACGCATTTTGGCTTAAAAACGAACGATAAAGGTGAAGTTATAACACTGAAACGCCCTCAGGAAGAGATGCTTTAAGACAAGGCTAGCTAGCTAGCGGCTAAAGTCCATCTTCTAAATCACTAATCCTCGCCTACACGGCGACAAATAAAGTAAGTTTCTTACAAGTACCATCCCTGCAGGACGAGGAATAGCTAAACATGCTTCACTACACACCGTAGCTCACCGGCGTCACAATGTAAACAAACGCCATTGGTGGATTTACACCTAACATCCACTGTAATGATACCAAGTACAGGCGCGTATCAAGTCGATACTACTATGATTACGTCAATATTTTTTGGCATCACAACATCTTCTTTCGTTTTTAAAAAATGTATATTATGTTTATAAACTCAGGAAATATGTCCCTGGACACTTGAGGACTTTGAATATGACCAATGTATGATCCTGTAACTACTTGGTATCGGATTGATACCCACATTTGTGGTATCATCCAAAACTAATGTAAAGCATCCAAACAACAGAAGAATAAATTATTATTATATTTTAACAGAAGTGTAGATGAACATATTAAAAGAGAAAGTAAGCGGATATTCACAGCAAATAAACAATTAACTTTCTACCATTTGTCCTTAATAATGTTGACAAAATAATAAAATGATTAAAAAAAGATATATATATTTTTTTCTCTCTTGGCTTTCTGGAAGACCAGCGACTGAGCCAGTCGCTGGTCTTCCAGCGACTCAGTCAGACCAGCCTTTGTTTGTTTACTTACTACTAAAAGACAAGTTGTCTTGTATGTTCACTATTTTATTTAAGGACAAACTTGAAATAAGAAACCTATGTTTGTAAGATTTTTTGTTAAAATAAAACCACTAATGCCATTTTTTGTGGTACCCTTCATTTAGAAAAGTATCGAAAAGTACTGAAAAGTATCAAAACCAGCACCAAAATATTGGTATCAGGTCAACACTAGTCACATGTAACACATACTGAGCACGTACAAAGCAAGTATAGAGGGGGGGAGAGTTCTTGACAGCTAATGACAGCAATATTAAGGTTGGTTGTACACTCTGTGCACATCAGCCTAGAACAGCCTACTCCCTGAAAATAATTAAGGGACACCTTGCAGGGCTGGTCGACCCGATTATTTTTGCCGTTTTTATTTGTGTGAAAGGAGTTTTATAAAGTTGAATGAAGGCAACCGGATTCTCTTTCCGTTGTTGTTGAAGACTTTTCAAAAGAGTCCAGTTGTATCAATTAAACCTATTTGGATTGTATGACCTGTTGATTGACAATCTACACCCACATTTTTATACTACCGGTATTTGGATGAAAAAAAATGTTTTCCTGAATAAAAAGTATTTCTTGTTTAACTTAACACGGGGGTCAGCAACCCGCGGCTCTCGAGCCGCATGCGGCTCTTTAGTGCCGCCTTTGTGGCTCGCTGGAGCATTTTCAAAAAATAATTGAAAATGGAAAAAGACGGGGGGGGGGAATATTTTTGTTGTTTTAGTATGTTTTTTTGTTTGAGGACAAACATGACACAAACCTTCCTAATTGTTAGAAAGCCCACTGTTTAATATGTGTGTGTATGCTTCACGGATGAGAGTATTTGGTGAACATCATTTTGTCCTACTAATTTTGGCGGTTCTTGAACTCACCATAGTGTGGACTGTGATGCAACAGTTTGTTTACATGTAAAATCTTCCACTCCTTCTTTGTCTCATTTTGTCCACCAAAAGTTTTATGCTGTGTGTGAATGCACAAAGGTGAGCTTTGTTGATGTTATTGACTTGTTGGAGAGCTAATCAGACATATTTGGTCAGTGCCTGACTGCAAACTTCGGTCTGACATGGAAATCTTATATTGCACATGTACGGAAAAAGATGTCTCAGAGTATTTTTATATTAAATAAGGTAAAATATGTGTTAGATTATAGGGCAATGCGTATATTGAATTGTGCACTTATATTGCCATATATCAGCTACTGTGTGGAAGTGTGGGGGAACACATATAAGAGTTACATAAAGGCATTGTATCAACTACAGAAAAGAGCTATTAGGATTATTCATAAAGTAGATTACTTAGAACACACTAACATATTATTTATTAATTCGGGTTTATTGAAATTACAGGAGCTAGTAAAGTTACAGACATTATGTGTCATGTTTAAGGCTAAAAGTAAAACATTACCAGCAAATTTACAAAAAATGTTTGTCATCACTTCTGAGAATGAAGAGCATAGAAGAAAAAGTCATGTCCAACATCAGTATTCAAGGACAACTTTATTGGTGGGGGTTAAACTATGGAATTCTCTTTACAATGAGATAAAAGATTGTAAACATATATTCCAATTGAAAAAAAATATATAAAGACAGATCAATAAAATCATATGGACAGCCATAAGTGTTTACATTTTGCTTTATATTTATTATTTTACTTATTTTTTGCCTGGTTTTGTATTTGTTTTGTATCATCCTGTGAGGTGTATATTACTTCTTTTGTTTTTTTTGTTCGGTTTGTAGTTCATGAAGTTTTGCACTTGTTGTGTTTTTTTGTGTGTTTTTTTGTTTGTTTTCGTTATATTTGGATGTAATTGTTGGTTTATATGATATCATTAACACTATGTATTATGTTGAAGGGGGCAGGAAAATATAAGATTTTTCTTCATCCTGCTCCTTCTCAGGCATTGGTGTGTTAATGTATAATTGAATACTTGTGGTATAATTGCCTATCAATCAAAGATGCACATCAATGAAGGAGATAAATAAAAATTAAATGAAATGAACTGAAAAACTAATCGATGCTAACATGCTATTTGGGCTAGCTGTATGTACATATTTGCATCAGTATGCCTCATCTGTAGGTATATTAGAGCTCATTTAATATAATTTACTTTTATCCTCTTTGTATATAATTTAGTTTTGCATGTCTCATGACACATTATCTGTATGTAATATTGGCTGCATTTCCACAACAAACATTACCTAGCTTTGATCAGCCGTTTTACGGCCGTGTTAGAGAATTTTTTTAAAAAAAAGAATTAGGTATTTAAATAAATATTCACAAAATATTTCGTACTGGTATATACAGTATCTGTGACTTATTGTACGGTGCGGCAGATATATGTAAAAATACATTTTTATTCTAAAATTCCGTAAGTGGGGCTTGTAGTTGGAGTGTCTGCCCTGAGATCGGTAGGTCGTGAGTTCAAACCCCGGCCGAGTCATACCAAAGACTATAAAAACGGGATCCATTACCTCCCTGCTAGCCCCACTATAGACTGGACTCTCACACTATTAACTAGATCCACTCAACATCCATTGCACCGGTCGCCCAGGGGGTTGAGTTTTTTCTTGCCTTAATGTGGGATCTAAGCCAAGGATGTCGTTGTGGCTTGTGCAGCCCTTTTAGACAGTTGTGATTAAGGGCGATATAAATGGTTAGAGTGTCCGCGCTGAGATTGGTAGGTTGTAAGTTCAAACCCCGGCCGAGTCATACCAAAGACTATAAAAATGGGACCCTATTACCTCCCTGCTTAACACTCAGCCTCAAGGCTTGGAATTGGGGTTTAAATCACCAAAAAGTATTCCCGGGCGCGGCCACCGCTGCTGCTCACTGCTCCCCTCACTTACCAGGGGGTGATCAACGGCGATGGGTCAAATGCAGAGAATAATTTCGCCACACCTAGTGTGTGTGTGTGACAATCATGGGTACTTTAACTTTAACTTTTTTAAATGCCGGTGCGCTTTATAGCTCGGAAAGTAGGGTATATATGAAGAGACAGGGGTGCGGAGCTAGCGCTGAGCACCGGGATGGACAAGCTTCACAGTGTCTTGGCTGAATGAGCAGGTATCGGACACCTCGGGTTCTTTGGACGTATCCTCGCTCATCCATGCAGACTGGACACTGGCCGAGAGTTGGTGGGCGGCCGTTGGTGGAGTCGGCTCTCTTGGTTGCTTTGTTGGGTCTGCTCCTGTCTCTGGCCGTCACCCCACCCCAGCAGACGATGGCGTGGAACACCGCAGAGGCCACCACGGTGGATATATTTTGTTGTTGTTTTACTTTTGTGGCTGTGTGTAGAAGTGGCTGGTTGCATCAGCTCTGCTCTTTTAATGTCTTTAATGTTCTTTGATGTTTGACGTTTCCCCCTTACACACATTTTTATGTGTGCTATGGCTATGAGTTTTTTTCCCCTTGGCCTCAGTCTGGACTTCCTCTCCAGGGGCTCAGGCTTAGACTGAATTTTTTTTTTTTTTCTCCTCCCTCCCATCCCCAGCGTTTACCTGTTCCTCACCTTTTTTTGTAAGAGGCGCCGGAAGTTGGCAGACCCGTCAGCGATCCTGTTCTGTCTCCATGTAATGTTTGTCTGCTCCTAAATGGGATTGTGCTGAAAATGTTAATTTCCCCGAGAGGATTATTAAAGTATTTCTGATTCTGATATATAATGAGATATGATTAAATGCATGGTGTACCCAATGGTATGCCACTGAGTATATTTGCTCTTCAATTAATGGTAGACAGGTTACACAGATTTACAAATCATATATGTTCACAAATGTCAACTGTGTGAAAATGGAGTCTGCTGAATTAATTCGCACGTGCGGTTTCATTTCCTGGGAGTGTGCAATGTGCGTATTCATTACCGCAAATTAGAGTCAGTGTGAATGTTGATGATGATTACAGTTAAATGTTGTTTTTTTAAATAAAATGAACGTATAATGATGATCATCTCAAGGATTGACCTCTGTCGTTAAAAAATATGATCTACAGTCCTTTTTTTTTTGCCATATTAAAGCAAATGCACGGCCTGTGTTCGCTTGTTCAAAGGAAGCCGCTCCATTGCAACGTGCCGACAGACTCCAATCAAGCAGCATATGTGTTAATGACTGCTAGCTTCGCGTGTGAATGGAGAGGTGTTGATTAGTGCTGTTGCAAACTGCTTTAGCACAGACAGGCCCGGCCCAGCGAGGTGAGTTACGGCACCACACTCCCCGGTCAATAATAATAATAGCTAACTTGTGTCTGTTCCTCATAAACACCTTCACGCCCCCGTCCTGACATGAGGAGATGCTGTCTTATGCGGAGCTCGTGTTTGCCCTCGGGCTCGGAAGGGGGTTGAGCCGTGAAGAAACAGGAACTTTTTTTTTTTGGGACGGCGGTGAAGTGACCCGCATGTTCTTTGGTCATCTTTCCATCTCATGCTCTTGTCCTCTCTTATTTTGCTCTATTTCTCTCCCCCCACGGGGCATGTCGCTCCTTTTTCGCTCTCATCCTTTTCGCCACTGCACTAATGACAACAGCCCGCGCCATTAGTGTTGCCACGGTGACGGCAGACAGATGTTTGGTGCCACTTTTACGAGGAAGAAAAACAGGACAGGAAGTCAGGTCCACTCATGCAAATGCATCGTCTAATACAGTGGTCCCCAACCTTTTTGTAGCTGGAAAACGCTTGAAAATTTGTCCCACGGACCGGGGGAGGGGGGAGATTTATTTTTATTTTTTTCATAAAGAAATACAATCATGCGTGCTTACGGAATGTATCCCTGCAGACTGTATTGATCTATATTGACATACACATACACAATATGTATATATTGTGGTTTTTATGTTGATTGAATTTAATTTGTATTTATTTATTTATTTATTTATTTTATTTTTTTAAATTTCTTGCGCGGCCCGGTACCAATCGGGCCCGGTGGTTGGGGACCACTGGTCTAATATATTCGTCTATATACACTATATTGCCAAAAGTATTTGGCCACCCGCCTTGACTCACATATGAACTTGAAGTGCCATCTCATTCCTAACCCATAGAGTTCAATATGATGTCAATCCACCTTTTGCAGCTATTACAGCGTCAACTCTTCTGGGAAGGCTGTCCACAAGGTTGCGGAGTGTGTCTATAGGAATTTCCTACCTTTCTGCCAAAAGCGCATTGGTGAGGTCACACACTGATGTTGGCTCTCAGTCTCCGTTCTAATTCATCCCAAAGGTGTTTTATCGGGTTCAGGTCAGGACTCTGTGCAGGCCAGTCAAGTTCATCCCCTCCAACCTCCGTCATACATGTCTTTATGGACCTGGCGTTGTGTACTGGTGCACAGTCATGTTGGAAGAGGAAGGGACCCGCTCCAAACTGTTCCCACAAGGTTGGGAGCATGGAATTGGAAACTCAAGACAGCCATGACATTATGTTCTTTACAAGTGTATTTAAACTTTTGATCGCGACTCATTTCATTTCCTTTACTTATGTCCTCTTTGTATTTAATTTATATTTGCATTTCACATGACACATTATCTCTATGTGATTTTGGCTGCATTTCTGATAGCTGTTTGTGTGCCATGTTGTTCCAGACCACAGCAAACCTAAACCAGCTTTCATCGATTGTTATAAATCCATTCAAAGAAGACAGCCTGCCGTTTCCTTTAACTTGGACACACACATCTATACCTTTGGCCATTCTGAGACAGCCATTTCAGTTATCTCACCCTCGGAGAAGCCTGCGTTTTACTAATGTTTTCCAATGTTGTAAAAATGTGTAGAATAAATATTACATTTCAACATTTATTTCAACGAAGATTTGTGTCACATTTGCGACACATAGTCATTTTGATAGTAGGCTATTATAGCTAATACAGACACTTACATAATGTGTTGTCTTCATTATAACACGTATATAAGACTTTTATAGTAATTTTGATAGTAGGCTAATATAACTAATATAGACACTTATATAAGACTTTTATAGTAATTTTGATAGTAGACTAATATAGACACTTACATAATGTGTTGTTTTCATGATAACACTTATATAAGACTTGTATAGTAAGTTTGATAGTAGGCTAAATATAACTAATATAGACACTTACATCATTTGTTGTTTTCATTATAACACTTATATAAGACTTGTAATTGTTTGCGGCTCCAGACACATGTTTTTTTTAACTTTTTGGTCCACTACGGCTCTTTCAACATTTTGGGTTGCCGACCCGTGGTCTAATACAACAAAGTGGCAGCCGCATCATGCTGTGTGTTCCTGTGTACGCCCGCCTCTTTAATGGAAAGCGCATCCAGTGTAATGTAACAATCAGAAACATGAGGTCTGATATCGCTTAGACCAAGGATGAAATGGCCTTACTACGTGCGGGATTCAAAAAGTCTGCTGGAGCAAAAGCTATGGAGGATGAAGAGGAAGACGAGGAATAGTGAATGTCATTTCTTATTGTTCCGCAGAAGATTCACTTCCTCTCATGGAAATGTACAGCGCATTCTACAGGGGCCACTTTCGGTCCGTGCGGGATTATCTGGACACTCGAACCTCAAAACTCGATATGGATTATAATCAGACTTAAACTGGGCCATCATGTGACGACATAGAAAAATTGTTTCACGAATCTGCACAAAATAACACAAGAAGAAACATGAATTGGACATCATGTAGACTAAGAAACCAACAAAAAAAATAAATAAATAAATAAATGAATGAAAAAATCAATAAATCAAACAAAATACACTATATTGCCAAAAGTATTTGGCCACTTGACTTGACTCACATATGAACTTGAAGTGCCATCCCATTCCTAACCCTTAAGGTTCAAATATGATGTCGGTCCACCTTTTGCAGCTATTACAGCTTCAACTCTTCTGGGAAGGCTGTCCACAAGGTTGCTGGGTGTGTTTATAGGAATGTTCGACCATTCTTCCAAAAGCGCATTGGTGAGGTCACACACTGATGTTGGTCGAGAAGGCCTGGCTCTCAGTCTCCGTTCTAATTCATCCCAAAGGTGTTCTATTGGGTTCAGGTCAGGACTCTGTGCAGGCCAGTCAAGTTCATCCACAACAGACTCTGTCATCCATGTCTTTATGGACCTTGCTTTGTGCACTGGTGCACAGTCATTTTGGAAGAGGAAGGGGCCCCCTCCAAACTGTTCCCACAAGGTTGGGAGCATGGAATTGTCCAAAATGTTTTGGTATCCTGGAGCATTCAAAGTTCCTTTCACTGGAACTAAAGGGCCAAGCCCAACTCCTGAAAAACAACCCCACACCATAATTCCTTCTCCACCAAATTTTACACTCGGCACAATGCAGTCCGAAATGTACCTTTCTCCTGGCAACCTCCAAACCCAGACTCGTCCATCAGATTGGCAGATGGAAAAGTGTGATTCATCGCTCCAGAGAATGAGAAGAGTCCAGTGGCGACGTGCTTTACACCACTGCATCCGACGCTTTGCATTGGACTTGGTAATGCATGGCTTAGATGCAGCTGGTCGGCCATGGAAACCCATTCCATGAAGCTCTCTGCATACTGTATGTGGGCTAATTGGAAGGTCACATGCAGTTTGGAGCTCTGTAGCAACTGACTGTGCAGAAAGTCGGCGACCTCTTTGCACTATGCGCTTCAGCATCCGCTGACCCCTCTCTGTCAATTTACGTGGCCTACCACTTGGTGGCTGAGTTGCTGTTGTTCCCAAACCCTTCCATTTTCTTATAATAAAGCCGACAGTTGACTTTGGAATATTTAGGAGCGAGGAAAGAGCTCCTGAGAGCGGCCCCTTCTTTCACAAATGTTTGTAGAAACAGTCTTCATGTCTAAGTGCTTGATTTTATACACCTGGGGCCGAGCCAAGTGATTAGGACACCTGATTCTCATCATTTGGATGGGTGGCCAAATACTTTTGGCAATATAGTCTATATCCATATTGGTGTACGTATGCTGACTTGTCATTATCATCCATTATCATATGTTATACTTGTTCTGAAATTGTCATGTATCCATCAACTCTGCTGTTGAAACTTGGACTATATAGCCAACATATAAGTTGATTGTACAAACCCTGTTTCCATATGAGTTGGGAAATTGTGTTAGATGTAAATATAAACGGAATACAATGATTTGCAAATCCTTTTCAACCCATATTCAGTTGAATGCACTACAAAGACAAGATATTTGATGTTCAAACTCATAAGCTTTAGTTGTTTTTTTTGCAAATAATAATTAACTTAGAATTTCATGGCTGCAACACGTGCCAAAGTAGTTGGGAAAGGGCATGTTCACCACTGTGTTACATGGCCTTTCCTTTTAACAACACTCAGTAAACGTTTGGGAACTGAGGAGACACATTTTTTAAGCTTCTCAGGTGGAATTATTTCCCATTCTTGCTTGATGTACAGCTTAAGTTGTTCAACAGTCCGTGGGTCTCTGTTGTGGTATTTTAGGCTTCATAATGAGCCACACATTTGCAATGGGAGACAGGTCTGGACTACAGGCAGGCCAGTCTAGTACCCGCACTCTTTTACTATGAAGCCACGTTGATGGAACACGTGGCTTGGCATTGTCTTGCTGAAATAAGCAGGGGCGTCAATGGTAACGTTGCTTGGATGGCAACATATGTTGCTCCAAAACCTTTATGTACCTTTCAGCATTAATGGCACCTTCACAGATGTGTAAGTTACCCATGCCTTGGGCACTAATACACCCCCATACCATCACAGATGCTGGCTTTTCAACTTTGCGCCTATAACAATCCGGATGGTTCTTTTCCTCTTTGGTCCGGAGGACACAACGTCCACAGTTTCCAAAAACAATTTGAAATGTGGACTCGTTAGACCACAGAACACTTTTCCACTTTGTATCAATCAATCAATCAATCAATGTTTATTTATATAGCCCTAAATCACAAGTGTCTCAAAGGGCTGTACAAGCCACAACGACATCCTCGGTACAGAGCCCACATACGGGCGAGGAAAACTCACCCCAGTGGGACGTCAATGTGAATGTATCAGTCCATCTTGGATGAGCTCAGGCCCAGCGAAGCCGACGACGTTTCTGGGTGTTGTTGATAGACGGTTTTCGCCTTGCATAGGAGAGTTTTAACTTGCACTTACAGATGTAGCGAGCAACTGTAGTTACTGACAGTGGGTTTCTGAAGTGTTCCTGAGCCCATGTGGTGATATCCTTTACACACTGATGTCGCTTGTTGATGCAGTACAGCCTGAGGGATCGAAGGTCACGGGCTTAGCTTCTTACCTAAAGTGATTTCTCCAGATTTTTTTTAACCCTTTGATGATATTACGGACCGTAGATGGTGAAATCCCTAAATTCCTTGCAATAACTGGCTGAGAAAGGTTTTTCTTAAACTGTTCAACAATTTGCTCTCGCATTTGTTGACAAAGTGGTGACCCTCGCCCCATCCTTGTTTGTGAATGACTGAGCATTTCATGGAATCTACTTTTATACCCAATCATGGCACCCACCTGTTCCCAATTTGCCTGTTCACCTGTGGGATGTTCCAAATAAGTGTTTGATGAGCATTCCTCAACTTGATCAGTATTTATTGCCACCTTTCCCAACTTCTTTGTCACGTGTTGCTGGCATCAAATTGTAAAGTTAATGATTATTTGCAAAAAAAAAAAATGTTTTTCAGTTTGAACATCAAATATGTTGTCTTTGTAGCATATTCAACTGAATATGGGTTGAAAATGATTTGCAAATCATTGTATTCCATTTATATTTACATCTAACACAATTTCCCAACTCATATGGAAACGGGGTTTGTAAATTAGGGGCGGGACATGGATAAGCATTCTTGCTTTTTTTCCTGTATCCCCTTTTCGGTGAGTGCCGTTGCATGTCTGTCAAATTACAAAGAGTGATGAAGTGTTGCTATATATGTCTGTCTGCAGGAATAAATTCAAATAAATTCAAATGTATATCACAAACACACACACACACGTAAAGTGGATTTCCGGTGCTCATATCAGAGGCGATCGGCTTTGTAGACGTACCTGGTGTCAAAAGATCACCCACACCACAGACGACAAACAGATGTAATCAGCTCTCCAGAGACCCATCCTGTCGCTCCCGCATTCATTACACCCAAAATAATACACACATCAAACAATCAGGGGCCACTGGCCACTGCAGGCACTGCTACACGTAAGCACACACACACACCCACGGTTATAGACGCGTAATTGCATGCACCGCCAACACTCATTGTCATCACATCAACACATTTCTCATATCAAAGGAACTGTCCCTTTGACCCCTCAGTGGCACATAGACCATAATAATCGCATAATCTCCAAACTACGGAGTGATATACATATCCAAATGACTGCCCGGGCTGAGCTGTCATTCCATCAGAGTGGATTTGCATGCGTGTGATGTATTTAATACTACTTCCCATGTCTGGTCGACCACACCGCGCCATAATAACACAGCATGTGCGTATGAAGTCGAGGCAGACCTGGAGCTGATTTATCGTCCCGTGCTGGCTGGAGGCGGCGGCTGGCCTGTTTGAAGGGACACCAGTGTGTCTGAGTTGACGTGGAGATACAGATATAGGTGTTTATGCATGTTTATGTGTGGGTGGTGGGTGCGGGCCAATATATGTGTGTGTGTGTGTGTGTGTGTGGGAGGGGGGGTTTGCACACCCGAATGATGCATGTCATCTAGACCAGTGTTTTTCAACCACTGTGCCGCGGAACACTAGTGTGCCGTGAGATACAATCTGGTGTGCCGTGGGAGATTATCTAATTTCACCTATTTGGGGTAAAAAATATTTTTTGCAAACCAGTAATTCTAGTCTGCAAACTATGTGTTGTTGTTGAGTGTCGGTGCTGTCTAGAGCTCGGCAGAGTAACCGTGTAATACTCTTCCATATCAGTAGGTGGCGGACGGTAGCTAATTGCTTTGTAGATGTCGGAAACAGCGGGAGGCAGCGTGCAGGTAAAAAGGTATTTAATGCTTAAACAGAAAGTAAACAAAAGGTAAGTGCCCCTAAGAAAAGGCATTGAAGCTTAGGGAAGGCTATGCAGAACAACACTAAAACTGAACGGGCTACAAAGTCAACAAAAAACAGAATGCTGGACGACAGCAAAGACTTACTGCGGAGCAAAGACGGCGTCCACAATGTACATCCGCACATGACATGACAATCGACAATGTCCCCACAAAGAAGGATAAAAGCAAAGTAGATGCGGGAAATATCGCTCAAAGGAAGACATGAAACTGCTACAGGAAACTACCAAAAAAAGTGAAAAAGCCAGCAAAATAGGAGCGCAAGACAAGAAGTAAATCACTACACACAGGAAAACAGCCAAAAAAAGTCTTAATAAGTCAGGGTGTGATGTGACAGGTGGTGACAGTACACCTACTTTGAGACAAGAGCTATAGTGATGCATGCTTGGTTATGCTTTAAAGTCATATGCAACAATTGCGACGACGACTTTTTACCGTCAACCGAGTTTAGTTTTTTTAATGATTTCTGCCGGTGGTGTGCCTCTGCATTTTTTCAACGCAAAAAATGTGCCTTAGCTCAAAAAAGGTTGAAAAACACTGATCTAGACCACTGTTTTTCAACCACTGTGAGATACAGTCTGGTGTGCCGTGGGAGATTACCGTATTTTTCGGACTATAAGTCGCAGTTTTTTCCATAGTTTGGCCGGGGGTGCGACTTATACTCAGGAGCGACTTATGTGTGAAATGATTAACACATTACCGTAAAATATCAAATAATATTATTTAGCTCATTCAAGTAAGAGACTAGACGTATAAGATTTCATGGGATTTAGCGATTAGGAGTGACGGATTGTTTATTAAACGTATAGCATGTTCTATATGTTATAGTTATTTGAATGACTCTTACCATAATATGTTACGTTAACATACCAGGCACGTTCTCAGTTGGTTATTTATGCGTCATATAACGTACACTTATTCAGCCTGTTGTTCACTATTCTTTATTTATTTTAAATTGCCTTTCAAATGTCTATTCTTGGTGTTGGGTTTTATCAAATAAATGTCCCCAAAAAATGTGATTTATACTCCAGTGTGATTTATACATGTTTTTTTCCTTCTTTATTATATATTTTAGGCAGGTGCGACTTATACTCCGGTATGCAGTTTAACCTTTTTGGGTTAAAACATTTTTTTTTGCAAACCAGTATTTATAATCTGCAAATAATGTGCCGTTGTTGAGGGGTCGGTGCTGTCTAGAGCTCGGCAGAGTAACCCGTGTTATACCATACCATATCAGTAGGTGGAAGCCGGTAGCTAATTGCGTTGTAGGTGTCAAAGGCAACAGCGGGTTAGCGTGCAGGTAAAAAGGTATATAATGCCTATACCAAAAATAAACAAAAAGTGAGTGCCCCTAAGAAACCGCATTAAAGGCCTAATGAAAGCCACTACTACCGACCACGCAGTCTGATAGTTTATATATCAATGATGAAATCTTAACATTGCAACACATGCCAATACGGCCGGGTTAACTTATAAAGTGACATTTTAAAATTCCCGGGAAATATCCGGCTGAAACATCGCGGTATGATGACGTATGCGCGTGACGAAGTCCGAGTAACGGAAGTTATGGTACCCCGTAGAATCCTATACAAAAAGCTTTGTTTTCATTTCATAATTCCACAGTATTCTGGACATCTTTTGCAATTTTTTTAATGAACAATGAAGGCTGCAAAGAAGACAGTTGTAGGTGGGATCAGTGTATTAGCAGCGGACTACAGCAACACAACCAGGAGGACTTTGTTGGAGCGCTAGCCGCGCTAGCCGCGCTAGCCGCACTAGCCGCGCTAGCCGCGCTAGCCGCCGACCTCACCTTGACTTCCTACGTCTCCGGGCCGCCAAACGCATCGGGTGAAGTCCTTCGTCCTTCTGCCGATCGCTGGAACGCAGGTGAGCACGGGTGTTGATGAGCAAATGAGGGCTGGCTGGCGTAGGTGGAGAGCTAATGTTTTTAGCATAGCTCTGTGCAGTCTGGTTGCTAAGTTAGCTTCAATGGCGTCGTTAGCACAGCATTGTTAACCTTCGCCAGCCTGGAAAGCATTAACCGTGTATTTACATGTCCACGGTTTAATAGTATTGTTGATTTTCTATCTATACTTCCAGTCAGGGGTTTATTTCTTCTGTTTCTATATGCAGTTAAAGCAAGATGCTATCACGTTAGCTCGTAGCTAAATCATTTCGCCGATGTATTGTCGTGGAGATAAAAGGCACTGAATGTCCATTTCGCGTTCTCGACTCTCATTTTCAAGAGGATATAGTATCCGAGGTGGTTTAAAATACAAATCTGGGATCTACAATAGAAAAAGGAGAGTGTGGAATCCAATGAGCCAGCTTGTACCTAAGTTACGGTCAGAGTGAAAAAAGATACGTGCATCGCTGCCTCTCAAGTCATTAACTGTAACGTTCCTCATCTACGAATCTTTCATCCTCGCTCAAATTAATGGGGTAATCATCACTTTCTCGGTCCGAATCTCTCTCGCTCCATTGTAAACAACGGGGAATTGTGAGGAATCCTAGCTCCTGTGACGTCACGCTACTTCCGGTACAGGCAAGGCTTTTTTTTATCAGCGAGCAAAAGTTGCGAACTTTATCGTCGATTTTCTCTACTAAATCCTTTCAGCAAAAATATGGCAATATCGCGAAATGATCAAGTATGACACATAGAATGGATCTGCTATTCCCGTTTAAATAAATAAAAAATCATTTCAGTAGGCCTTTAAAGCTTAGGGATGGCTATGTAGAACGGGACTAAAGTTAAGTTAAAGTTAAAGTACCAATGATTGTCACACACACACGAGGTGTGGCGAAATTATTCTCTGCAATTGACCCATCACCCTTGATCACCCCCTGGGAGGTGAGGGGAGCAGTGAGCAGCAGTGGTGGCCACACCCGGGAATGATTTTTGATGATTTAACCCCCAATTCCAACCCTCGATGCTGAGTGTCAAGCAGGGAGGTAACGGGTCCCATTTTTATAGTCTTTGGTAAAACTGAACTAAAACTAAACAAAAACAGAATGCTGGACGACAGCAAAAACTTACAGCGTGTGGAGCAGGGACGGCGTCCACAAAGTACATCCATGTACATGGCATGACAACAATGTCCACACAAAAAAAGATAGCAACAACTTAAATATCCTTGATTGCTAAAAAACAAAGCAAGTGCGGGGAATAGACATGAAACTGCAACAGGAAAAGCCACCAAAATAGGAGCGCAAGACAAGGACTAAAACACTACACACAGGAAAATAGCTAAAAACTCTAAATAAGTCACGTCGTGATGTAACAGGTCGGACATTACACCTACTTTGAGACAAGAGCTATATTGATGCATGGTTGGTTATGGTTTAAAGTCATATCCAACAATTGTGACACTGACTTTTTATTGTCTACTGAGTTTCATTTTTTAATGATTTCTGCTGGTGGTGTGCCTCCGGATTTTTCCAATGAAAAAAGGTTGAAAAACACTGGTCTAGACAATATTTGTGCCCCGCATCCGAAAAGGGGTGATTGTCTTATGCAAATGAGTCCACGCTAGCTGTGACATTCTGGCCGGCATGTGGGTCATGTGATGAGAAGGGGAACAAGGCAAAGTAGTGGCGGTCTGTTTTTCATCAGTGCGGCCATTGTTTGGCGTCACCTCTGCAGGCTGTGGAAGGTGCCTGGGAGAAGAATTGACTTTTTTTTATTTTCATTTGCAGCAAGACCTTTTTTTTTAGATTGATGGTGTTTGAATGTATTGGACTATCACCAATAATTGTGTTGTGTTCACTTCAGATAGAAATTATGTTTTATTTTGGATGGAACTCATGAAGAATGCAAGTACAGCATTTGCATGACATCTAAAAGCAACAAAATCTTGGAAAAGTAAAAAAAAAAAAGGTAACACTTTAGTATGGGGAACACATATTCACCATTAATTAGTCATTATTAAATACTTATTAATGCCTTATTCTGCATGGCCTTATTATACAACCAGTAAGCCATTAACTAAGACTCTTCCCTCAATAACCTCAGAATTATTGCTTATTAGTAACCCTAACCCTAACCCTTGTATGTTACCAAACAACTCTATATTAAGTCTTTGTTTCTTTAATAAGCAACTAATTAATGGTGAATATGTTCCCCATACTAAATTGTTACCAAAAAAAAAAATCAGTCTAAGCCTGGGCCCCTGGAGAGGGGTCCAGACTGAGGCCAAGGGAAACAAATAGAGTGTATCGGACACCTCGGTCTCCTTGGACGTATCCTCGCTCATCCATGCGGACTGGACACTGGTCGAGAGTTGGTGGGCGGCCGAGGGTGGAATTGGTTCTCTTTTTGCTTTGTTGGGAGAGGGGGTCCAGACTGAGGCAAAGGGAAAAAATAAACCTCTTAGCCATAGCACATATAAGCATGTGTGTAAGAGGGAAACATCAAGGAACACAAAGGACATTAAAGACATTAAAAGAGGAGAGTTGATGCAACCAGCCATTTCTACATACAGCTACAAAAGTAAAACAAAACAACACAAAAAAAACATATACACTGTGGTGGCCTTTGCGGTGTTCCACGCCATCGTCTGCTGGGGTGGGGGGAGCATGGCCAGAGACAGGAGCAGACCCAACAAAGCAAGCAAGAGAGTAATACAGCTGTGACAGCATTGTCCCTTGACTTTACTCTCAAGTCATTTTTTTAGGGTTTCAGAAGTAGATGAAGTATCACCAAACATTTTCGCCAATTAGGCAGTGTTGAACTTCCAAACGCTCCAAACAAAAAATTGACACATAAGAAAAAACACACAAAAAACAAATGCAACATTAAAATTAGGTATGTCGGATTCACTTCCGATACGACACCGATATTGAAGCCTAGGCTGATATTGTTCTGATGTAACACAATATGAGCACAAATCATACATACTTTTATTATTGTGTAGTGTGGACTGATAGAAAAGGCTAAACAATACTATACTATTCATTATCTACCATCTGGAATGGGCTTTTGCTCTTTTTAAGTTGAAGTATAGTTGTAAGTTTGTTACAGGATACTTTCAAATACGCTTCTGCTTTGAAAACTTTGTACTGTATTTTGTAAGTAACATGCTTCTATAATTACTTTGTACCTGTGTATATGGACACTGCAATACGACACCTATTGTGTACTAGCTTGTGTGCTTAGCTGTTGTGTAGCTGCTAGCTCCTAGTAGCCTATAACCTACCATGGTTTTCTTTCCAAAATAAATGGAGAGGAGGAACACAGAAAATATCAAAAACACACACACATTCCCCAAAAACACCTGCATGAGAGAAATGCTGCACGTTCACGGGACGAAACAAAAGTGGGCCTGGCTACTAAAACACATGATAACACTAAAAGAAAAACCACTGCAATCACATAAACACTGCAGGATCAAAAACAATTGCAAAAAATACCGGAAAGGCCAAACACACACAAACACCAGAAAACACCTGCATGAGATAATTACTGTATTTTCCGGACCATAGGGCGCACCGAAATATAAGACACATTGCCGATGAGCAGGGTCTATTCAGGCCCATTTTCATACAAAAGGTGCACCAGAATATAAGACACATTAAGTTGTTCATATTGTAATTATTCTTTTCCTACATTTAAAACACTTCCTTGTGGTCTACATAACATGTAACGGTGGTTCTTTGCTCAAAATGTTGCATAGAATATGTTTACATCTTCAAGCCGCTTTCTGACCGTCTCTTCAGAATGCACCGTTATTTACGTGCCTCCACTTCGACTGCGACTTCTTCCCGTCATCTTTGTTGTACCGGTAGTTTTTAGCGCTTCCATAGCGAGTCTACCGACAGATATATGTTCGAACCGTGCTCTACTTTACATTAGAAATGGCAACATAGGAGTAAGAATGCCACTCAACAAGAGGATCGAGAAAAAGGAGGAGCTTATTGAGTACGTCGTTGGACTTCATTGGCGGACCTGCGCATAGCACTTTGGGTGAACCTTTAACATATATGGATACTCCGCTGACATCAATTGAACAGGCGTCATCCTGCAGTCCACACGTATCTCTTATGTGTGACTGCCATCTACTGGTCACACTTGGGTTGTACAGTATACCGGTATTAGTATAGTACCGCGATACTAATGAATCGTATTCGGTACTATACCGCATCTACAAAGTACCGGTCCCCAACCCCCCGCCGCCCTGTCGTCGTCACGTCCTGATATTGCTGGTTTTACGAGCAGAGAAGCATGTTCGGCAGCGCACAATCACAGAGTACTTACAAGCAGACACAGTGTGTAGACAGAAAAGGGAGAACGAACGCATTTTGGCGTAAAAACGAACGATAAAGGTGAAGTTATAACACTGAAACGCCCTCAGGAAAAGGTGCTTTAAGACATGGCTAGCTAGCTAGCGGCTAAAGTCCAGCCCCAGTCGGCAGTGTTTTAGCTACTTCTGAATCCCTAATCCTGGTCTCCATGGCGACAAATAAAGTAAGTTTCTTACAAGTATCATCCCTGCAGGACGAGGAATAGCTAAACATGTTTCACTACACACCGTAGCTCACCGGCGTCACCGCTAATGACGCCATTCCTAAATGTACACAAATGCCATGGGTGGATTTACACTTGACATCCACTGTAATGATACCAAGTACAGGAGCGTATCTAGTCGATACTACTATGATTACATCATTAATTTTTTAGCATCACAAAACTATGTTTATAAACTCAGGAAATATGTCCCTGGACACATGATGACTTTGAATATGACCAATGTATGATCCTGTAACGACTTGGTATCGGATTGATACCTAAATTTGTAGTATCATCCAAAACTAATGTAAAGCATCTAAACAACAGAAGAATAAGTGATTATTCCATTTTAACAGAAGTGTAGATAGAACATATTAAAGGAGAAAGTAAGCAGATATTAACAGTAAATGAACAAGTAGATTAATAATTCATTTTCTACCACTTGTCCTTAATAATGTTGACAAAATAATAGAATGATAAATTAGGAGCCTTTGTTTACTTACCTACTAATAAAAGACAAGTTGTCTTGTATGTTTACTATTTTATTTAAGGACAAACTTGCAATAAGAAACATATGTTTAATGTACCGTAAGATTTGTTGTTAGAATAAAGCCAATAATGCATTTTATTTGTGGTCCCCTTTATTTAGAAAAGTATCGAAAAGTATCGAAATACATTTTGGTACCGGTAGCAAAATATTGGTATCGGGACAACACTAGGTCACACTTACCATGTACCCAAAAAATATACATATGTATTTGAGATCGGTAAGGATAACGCGAATTATTACATACTTTAGGCGCGCCGGATTATGAGGCGCACTGTTGGTTTTTGAGAATATGAAAGGGTCCTAAGTGCGCCTTATAGTCCGAAAAATACGATACAGCAAGTTCACACAATAAAACAGAAATTAACCATGCTACCAGTGGAGCGAGACCTGGAAAAATATTTATAAGACGTAATATTTTACAGTAAAATAGAGCAACCGATCTTATGTGACATTGTAGATAATAACTCTGAACTACAACAAGGATGTTAAATATGTCATCATCGCTGACAGCCAGCTTTTACACGCAGGTGAGCTGACGGCTTGTATAGATGACCAGCCGGCCTTTCATATAACTCACGGAAGTGCTTGGAGCTGTCGAGGGTAATAAATTGGGGGCCAATGTGATCAAATGCATCTACTCTAGTGGTTAAAAGGTAATGGCAGCTGCATGTGCATTCAGTACATGGACCCAAGTGAACATTGATGCTAAATGTGCAGTTTGTGTTTCTTTTATGTAATCTTAATGCGATCTCTTATCCTTAAAAATGTGATCCTGTATCCTGATACTAATAATATTTAACTTTACATTGTTACGTTCAGGAGACGGTTGGATTTTTACATTTTATTTTTATATTGCATTATATTATTAAAACTTATGCACTCTACATGTAGGTCTATTTCAGTTAGATACAATATATCTACCCAATACATTGTGGGCCTGATGAACTAAAATATTAAATAAGAAGTGCTAAATAGCATATGCAAACTATGAAATGATGTGTGCTACTAGTGGGCGTGTTGTGTGTGATCTACTAAGACTGTATAATTGATAACACGTGCAAAAAGTGGTGCAGACCGCCCTATTTAAAAGATTTGTGTGTACTCTACGGGCTGTCAACATGGAGACACTCATTTCCCTCCACATTAATGTTATCAATCAATCAATCAAAGTGTATTTATATAGCCCTTAATCACAAGTGTCTCAAAGGGCTGCACAAGCCCCAACGACATTTCAGATCCCCCATTAGGGCAGGAAAAAACTCAACCCAATGGGATACAATGAGAAAACTTGGAGGGGACCGCAGATGGTTTGTTGGTTCTCTGACATGGACTTGTTTCTTCAGCATTGTCCACACGTTTAAGTCAGGACTTTGGGAAGGCCATGTTAGAAAACCAACACATTTAGCTGAACTGCACCAATTTTGTCAAGAGGAGTGGTCAAAAATTCAACCAGAAGCTTGCCAGAAGCTTGTGGATGGCAACCAAAAGCGCATTATTGCAGTGAAACTTGCCAAGGGACATGTAACCAAATTTTGACCTCGCTGTATGTATACTTTTGGCCCATTAGATTTGGTCACATTTTCAGTAGACCCATAATAAATTCATAAAAGAAGCAAACTTCATGAACATTTTTTGTGACCAACAAGTATGTGCTCCAATCACTTTATCACAAAAAAATGAGAGTTGTAGAAATGATTGGAAACTCAAGACAGCCATGACATTATGTCCTTTACAAGTGCACGTAAACTTTTGACCATGACTGTATATTTGCAAGGCCATTTTCAAGAAGCATATTTAAAGAGAACTACATCTTGTAGCTCAGCTGTTCTGGCGACGAAACGGGGAAACGCCTGCCATTTCCACTCAAACAAGCCGCCGACAAGGGGTACCACTGGCTTATACACCGTCGAAAAGGACCTATAGATTGTGGGTTCAAATTTTTTTTTTTTTCACTTTTAATATGTTTTTTGCTATTTTAATTTTGACAGCACCACATGAGATTTGTTTTAATTGTTGATGCGTTGTAATTGTTTTTTAAATGCGCCAGAAAATAACCCGTTCTGTACACTGTTGATGTGTTTCAATGTTTCAATCAATCAATCAATGTTTATTTATGTGGCCCTAAATCACAAGTGTCTCAAAAGGGCTGCACAAGCCACAACGACATCCTCGGTTCAGAGCCCACATCAGGGCAAGGACAAACTCACAACCCAGTGGGATGTCAATGAGAAACCTTGGAGAGGACCACAGATGTGGAAACTGGTGCAATGGACGTCGAGTGGGTCTAGCATAATATTGTGAAAGTCCAGTCCATAGTGGATCTAACACAGGGATGTCCAAAGTGCGGCCCCGGGGGCCAATTGCGGCCCGCAGGTAATTTTTTAATGGACCCACGGCCCATTTTAAAATATGATTAAAAAAATTAAAAACATAAAAAGTGGTATGAAAGACCAAACAGGTGAAATGTAACAAGAACATGTTGCAATGTTTACTCTAATAACACAAAACTGTCATGCAGGCTGTTTCTTTCTTTAAAAAATAATCAAATAATCAAAATCAATGTTATGAATTATTGACCTATCCAAGGCTCCAATTACGTCCCATTAAATATTGCACTTTGAGATATTTTTTGGGGAAAATGATGCATATTTTGTGTTTGCCATATAAAAAATTTAGATTTTTTCTTATTTTTTTAAAGAATGGCCTAAAACGAACAAACAAAAAACATAAACAACAATACAACTTATAATTGACGGATAGATCTGAAGTTGATCTCGAGATTATTGTGTTGAAAGTAAACAGTAAAAAAAAAGTATAATTTATTTTTTAACACTTTAATGAGTAGGACCCTTCTGGTTCCCCAATAATTTTTGTGTGATTTGTTTTTAAGTGTCATTGCTCAAAAAATAATAATGAATTAAAAACAATGGTGTTATGAGTTATTGACCTTTTTAAGGCTCCAATTATTATATAATCTGAAATATTCCTCTTAAAAATTTTATTGGGTGAAAATATTGCATATTTTGTGTTTTTTCCAGAAAAAAAACAGGGTTTTCTTTGACAAAAAGAGCATACGACTTAAATATTTAAAAACGTTATATTGACAGATAGACCTAATGTTGATCTAGAGATAACAATACTGAATAATGACACATTTTAAATATTTTTTGGACCAAAACCCTTTGGGGTCCCCGGGATCAAGCCTGAGTGGAGGCCTTAATGTATATTTTTTATACATATATTGTATTGGTTTTTAAAATATAAAAAAATATCAAAATGGCCCCCGCTTGCTTTGATTTTTCAGTGTGCGGCCCTCAGTGGAAAAAGTTTGGACACCCCTGATCTAACATAATAGTGAGAGTCCAGTCCATAGTGGGGCCAGCAGGAGACCATCCCGAGCGGAGACAGGTCAGCAGCGCAGAGATGTCCCCAACCGATGCACAGGCGAGCGGTCCACCCCGGGTCCCGACTCTGGACAGCCAGCACTTCATCCATGGCCACCGATTCAATGGAAAGTAGTGTGTAAATGTGTTCCTGTATAATATTTCTCCAGCAACGATCATGTGGTGACATCAATGATGGTATTTTGAGAGGTAATCATTGAAGTCGGACATCACTGAAGGCCTAGGTGGGAAACGCACGGCCGACCACTGGTTCTGGTCCGTAACCTACCCTTAATGCAAAATGTTGTCGCAAGCTGTTATACTTCCTGTAGTTGTGATGCCGACGTGTCCCAATACTTTCGCCACACTTCGAAGCTGATCTCCATACGTTTCTGTGCCGTCCGAGACGAGGCGTGACAGTGACGACCGGGTGACACACGCTGTGGAACGCAGCTCATCTGCGTCCCATCATACCCTCCTAACCTTTTTCTCAGCCAATGTGGCAGCCATTTTCTTTCAGCTCGCAGTCAAAATGCCTTCTTTAATAACGGAAAGCCACAAAAGGCTGCGGTGGAGAAAGAAAACACTGTAAGGGGTTAGGAGGAGGGGCGATCTGGGGATGGAGTTGACAACCCAGGGCTGAATCGTGTAAATGGATTTCAAAACAGATGACCTGCATGCTGATCTTATGATCCATGCCTTGCAGTCTTTCCTAAATGCAACCTTTTTTATTTTTTTTTATTTCTCATCTCTCGCTCATCACTTGGTCTCTTTCTTGAATAACACCCCAAACCCCCCCTTCACACACACACACACACACACACAAAACATAGCCTGGGGTATTATCATGGAACATGTCCAGAGGTCCACGCTGGCCTTTCACCCTGGTCTCTAGAATAGAAAGGGGCCCCGTTCAGTGCCTGAGCATAAAGAGTTGCGGGGCCAGCAGCAGTATTGTTAGCAGAGGCTGCTGACTGACAGGTCATTTTTCACCCTTTGTTTTATTTTTATTTTTCAACAGCAATTTTAGCTTGCTAAGTAACGCCTTGGCAACCCTGAAAGGTGGACTTTTGCTATTGTTAAGTGATGATTCTGCGCCATTTGGAGTGCAAAAGTGGCTCAGATCTGTAATGGGTCCTTCCTTTTTCCAAACACAAGCAGTATCTTTTCATTTATTGCAGGCTTATTGTCTGTTATGTAAAAGATTCTACCCCAAGACTATTCAAATGACATACAGACAGCAGACCGACCCACGAGTTCAGTTAAAAAAACTTAGGAGAGACTACAATTTTTGCAGCAGATTCCTCTAACATTAGAGTAGGGTTGTACGGCATACCGATATTAGTATAGTACCGCGATACTAATGAATCATTTTTGCTATACCGCCTCTGAAAAATCCCCTCAGCACCCCCGTCGTCATCACGTCCTGTCATTGCTGGTTTACGAGCAGATGAGCATGTTCGGCAGCGCACAATCACAGAGTACTTACAAGCAGACACAGTGTGTAGACAGAAAAGGGAGAACGGACGCACTTTGGCTTAAAAACTAACGATAAAGGTGAAGTTTTAACACTGAAACGCTCTCAGGAAGAGGTGCTTTAAGACGTGAATAGCTAGCTAGCGGCTAACGTCCAGCCCCAGTCACTAATCCTCGCCTCCATGGCGACAAATAAAGTATGTTTCTTACAAGTATCATCCCTGCAGGACGAGGAATAGCTAAACATGCTTCACTACACACCGTAGCTCACCAGCGTCAAAATGTAAACAAACGCCGTTGGTGGATCTACACCTAACATCCACTGTAATGATACCAAGTACAGTAGTGTATCTAGTCGATACTACTATGATTACATCAATATTTTTTGGCATCACAAAATCTTCTTTCGTTTTTTTTAAAATGTATATTATGTTTATAAACTCAGGAAATATGTCCCTGGACACATGAGGACTTTGAATATGACCAATGTATGATCCTGTAACGACTTGGTATCGGATTTATACCCAAATTTGTGGTATCATCCAAAACTAATTTAAAGCTTAAAACAACAGAAGAATAAGTGAATATTACATTTTAACAGAAGTGTAAATAGAACATGTTAAAAGAGAAAGTAAGCAGAACAGTAAATGAACAAGTAGATTAATAATGCATTTGCTACCACTTGTCCTTAATAATTTTGACATAATAATAGAATGGAAAATGACACAGTATGTTACTACATATGTCAGCAGCTAAATTAAGTGCCTTTGTTTGTTTACTTACTACTGAAAGACAAGTTGTCTTGTATGTTCACTATTTTATTTAAGGACAAACTTGCAATAGGAAACATATGTTTAATGTACTGTAAGATTTTTTGTTAAAATAAAGCCAATAATGCAATTTTTTGTGGTCCCCTTTTTTATAGAAAAGTACCGAAAAGTATCAAATAATTTTGGTACCGGTGTCGGTACCAAAATATTGGTATCGGAACAACACTACATTAGATCGCTTTTATATAGAACAGTGTTCCTTAAACAAAAAAATATCTGTTTCGGTCACAGCGGTATTCAGCTGTAATACACATTCCCACCACATAGGGCAGTATTGCACCGGTCAGTTGACAGAGTGGTGCGTATTTTTTACGCATCCAAAATTAACTTTATTTGCATAGCACTATTGGTAAACAAACAGTTTGCAAAGTGCTGCACATTACAAAACAATAAAAAAAATATATTAAAAGCATTTAAAATAACAACAGATAAAATACAACAATAAAAAATAAAAGACACATTGGACATGACACATGCTGGGTTCAAAGACAGAAAATAAAAGTGGGTTTTTTGACGCTCTGTCACATTTACGTTGGGTTGTCTTTTCTTGGGCTGGTGTTTATTTCCTATCAGTGCTCTTATTTTGGTGCAATTTCCTGCTTTTCTGCCTGAGCGCTGTTTCCCCTCACCTGCTGCTGATTGGCAGCCTGGCCAAACCTGGTGTTAATCAGCAGGCGGCTATTTATGCCTGCCTCGCCTGTTCCTCGGCGCTCGAGGATTGAATATTGCTTGAGAACCTTTATATGCATGACTGCTTCCTCCTTGTTTAAATATATCAAAATCCTCTTACCTGCGCAAGGATCTCCTGGTTCCTGCATCTTGGGGTCACAACTACCGCAGCCATGCGAGTTCTCAACAGGTTTAAAGGCAATTCTTAAAAAAATTCAACTTGGAGGGCCGTTTGGATTTTAGTTTGAATTGTTTTATTTTAGCACTGCATAATTTAACGTGAATGCATATTTCATCAGTTTTTCCAAGTCCCTTTTTTCAGTAATTTAGATGAATATTCACAAAGTGGAACCTCGATTGACAAACCCCTCATTAGACAAACTCTTCGATTTACGAACCACAGATTGAAGAGAAATCTGTTTTGTCCGTGTACAAGCGTGGCATCAACCCAGTGTGTGCCTGCAGCGCCCGTTTTGTTAGCGGGCTTATTGATGTGCGTCAGCAGAGCAGTGTTGTCGTTTGCTACTGTGCTAATTGCTTGTTTTGCTTTTAAAGTGTTTAATAGCCTTTTTAAGGCATTGGTCTAGTTTTGCCTAATTAGTTTTGGTCCAAAGAAAACAATGGAGGAGCGATGGTTGGTTTGAAACATTCAGGAATTATCCACAGCCTTGTCGACACTACTTTTTGGCTGAACATCAAGAAGATCAACCGACATGCTAAATAAAATTTTACTTTTTTAACCTAATTATTGTAGTGACCGAGCTGTTAAAGTTAAGTTGTTTTGATAGCAAACTGTCGTGCAGCACAGGGTTAGTGACATTGTGTGTGTGTGTGTGTGTGTGTGTGTGTGTGTGTGTGTGTGTGTGTGTGTGTGTGTGTGTGTGTGTGTGTGTGTGTGTGTGTGTGTGTGTGTGTGTGTGTGTGTGTGTGTGTGTGTGTGTGTGTGGACATAAATCATGGTCCCAATACGGAAAAGCATTGCATCTAATAGAGAATGTCTCATTAGCACTCCTGGTGGTGAAATATATTAACATTAGGGTGGTCCCAATAAGGAGGGATTTTTCAAATTGACTGTGTGTCGGATTTAAAAGTGCTCCCCCTCTGGTCAATATATGAAATAACAAGTGTGTGTAAGAAATTAAAATGCGCCCCCTTTGGCCAAAATTAACAAATACATATGTATATAGAGACACTGTAATAACTTGAAGTAAATCATGAAGATTAAAAAACATTTACAAAAAAATAAAAATGAAAAAAAATGACTAAAAGCAGTCTTTTTCTCAATGTGTCAACTTTTTTCTCATAAAATTGGGAACAATTTCTCATATTATTTCTGTTTCTGTAATATTGCAATATTTTCTCGTAAAATGATTACCTTTTTATGTAAAATTATTACTTTTTACTGCAAAATGGTGACATTTGTCATATAAAATTTGGACTTGTATCACAATATTGCCAATTGTTTTGTTGTTCTTGTAAAATAGTGACATTTTTTAAAGTAAAATTATGACTTCTGTCATAATTTTGCCAAGTAAAACTCTGATTGATATTATAATATAGCCAACATTTTAAAGTTTTCTTATAAAATTGTGACTTTTAACGAGTAAAATGACGACTCTTTTCATAAAATTGCCAACATTTTAAGCTTTTCTTGTAAAATTGTGACAGTTATTGAGTACAATTCCTACTTTTATCATAATATTGCACAAATGTTCAGTTTTTCTTGTAAAATTTTGACTTGCGTTGAGTAAAATTACGACTTTTATTATAATACTGCCAAAATTCTAAGTTTTCCCTGTGAGATGGTGACCTTTTTCTTGTGAAATTCCAACTCATTTTTCACAACAAGCTTTTTTATATTTGCATAGTATGTATAAATTATTATTGTTGTAAATACAAATCTGTATATGTCTAGAAAGGGTGGTCCTAGAGGGGTAGGCATTTTTCGGAGGTCTCAAGAAGGTAACAAATACAATAATGTGTGTGTGTGTGTGTGTGTGTGTGTGTGTGTGTGTGTGTGTGTGTGTGTGTGTGTGTGTGTGTGTGTGTGTGTGTGTGTGTGTGTGTGTGTGTGTTGGGAGGACGGCTGCAGAAGAGGACGGTTCAGCATGTCGTTGTTGTTTTGGCCTCGTTATCAAATAGAGCATTGATCTATCACCCCCTTGAGCAGAGTATTGTCTCTCAAAAAGGGGTTAGATAACATAAAAAGTAGGGGTGTCACGGTCCAATATTGATATCGGATGTCGGACCAATATAAGTGAAAAAAAAAAATTGGAATATTTTAACTCGCAATGTTTTTCTTGTCCAAAGCTGGACAGCCAGTTAACATCTAAATGTCCTCCAATACGCACACAAGGTTGGTCTTTTCTTTTATTTCTTTCAAGTCGTTTACAAAAGGTAAACATGGCAGGCAAAATTGTACTAGTAGCTTGCAGCTCCACAACAGCTAAGCACACAATAGCACACAAGCTAGACATACGTAACAGGTATCTTTATTTGAACAATATTGCAGTCTCAAATACAAAATCAATATCAAATAGTTATAGTTAAATATTATTTCCTGATAAAAAGTCTCCAAAGCCGAAGTGTGCAAGGAAATATCCAGTAACAAACGTGTCCGCATCATTCAACTTCACAGCGTCATGAGTTTGATCTATTTAATTATTGTGGCCACTAGGTGTCGCCAAAACTTTACAACTTAATTCCAACCAGAAGTCCATTGCAGGTGGTTCATTTTTCCCTTGACAAATTCCCCAAATTCCCAGATTTCCCAGAATTCCAGGTTTTCCGGGACATTTTTCCCATTCAAAATGAATTGGCTAATTTTCAAACTTCCACCATTTCCACATTTTTCAACCAATTCAAACCATTCCACCTTCAGCACATTCCACCGTTCTGGAATTTCAAACTACTCTTTTTCCAAGTTCAAAACAATTCCAGGATTTTCCAGAGTTCCTGGTTTTTCAAAGCACTATTTCCACCTTTTTGTCCGGCGACTACTCCTCCCACCTTTTTCAACCGTTCCACCGTCAAAACATTCCTCTAATTAGGACCAAAAAAAAAACAAAGTACTTTTTTGAACTGGAAAAAAAATTCTTGGTTTTCCCTAAATTCCAGGAATTCTATAATTCTGTAACCATTTCTCAATTCAACATGTTACTTCTTCAACATGTCTCGACCAATTTGAAAAATTCCAATACCAACTATTGAGACCATTCATTTTTTTTTACCATTTAAAAAAAATCCAGCTTTTCCCCAAATTCCCACATTTTTTCGGGAAATTCCCATTTATCAATCAATGGGACATTTTTCAAAGTTCCACAATTCCCACATTTTTCATCCGATTCAAACTGTTCCAACTTCAAAATATTCAGCCCGTTTGGGAATTGTGTGCTTTACTTCAACAACTCTAAAAACTAAATCCAGGATTTCAGTTCATCTTCAGCATTGGAGCCTTCACACGCAATTCCTTCAGGAATTGCCTCATCTAGTAATGAATAAGTTAGTGCTTTAAATAACGAAACATTTTCTCTGTTTAAGAATTGTTTCTTGATCAACCTGTTTCCAACATTCCACACTACAAAATGATTTAAAAAAAAGTATGTATTATTCCTGCTGACATTGGATCAATATCGGTATCGGCCAATACGTAAAGCTGCAATAATTGGTATCTTTTTCGGAAGTGACTAAGTTGTAACGGCCAAAAAGTCACAATTGTTTTCATTCGACATTGGACTGTTGTGGAATAGTTCTTAGTGCCCAGAATATAACGTCAACAACCGCAACACTGTTTATTTTGCCTGTTTATTTACTCGAGGTAATTGTGTTTACGAAGGGACGCCAGCACGATCACTCGGTAGCTAGCATGTGTGGATCCACATTTGCTGTCGGGATCTGGCGCTCAATCAAAGAAGGGGAACGAGACGCGGTCCAAGATTCAAATTGAATTTCATGCTTTATTAGCGGCAGTCCTCAGAATTTCATGTGAGCCTTCCCCCCCAATGATGCGCTCATCTTCCCACTCCGGAGACACAATGCCGATGTGTATCCCTCCATCAATTACGAGCACACAACTAGTGGCACACAGCGTATCCCTAATTACCTGGTTAGGTTCTGGGAATTGCAACTTTCAAAACATGTCCAGTGTTTTGATAACATAACACATTCGTTTGAAAACAAATTCAATCCATAAAATCTTAAATGTACACAAACACACATGAAGTGCCTGAAACGTGTCTTTTACTGTGATGCCTACTGTCTCTGACCAGGTCTGATGGGGTCCAGGCCGCCTTGGGTCTATCTGTCCTTTGCCATGTGTCCTCTTTAGCACTGACCCATGCTAGAGGAGCCAGGACTGGGGCCCTGGGGATGAGGTGGAAGTGTGTGTGTTGTTTTGCATGTGTGTGTGTGTGTGTGTGTGTGTGTGTGTGTGTGTGTGTGTGTGTGTGTGTGTGTGTGTGTTCTTGTATTTCTACCCTTCTTGAGACATCAACAAGGAAAAGTACCGTCCATATGAGGACCGGTGAATAAGTTAGGACATAAATGGTCCCAATATGGAAAACCATTGCATTTATTAGAGAATGTGTCATTTGCACCCCTGATGGTGAATTAGGGTGGTCCCAAAAAGGAGGGATTTTTCAAATGGTTGGTTTTAAAAGTGCTTTCCCTCTGGTCAACATATGAAATCACAAATGTGTGTAAGGAATTCAAATGCGCCCCCTTTGGCCAAAAATAATTTAAAAACAATTATAGATATTTATATAGAGACATACTGTAGTAACTCAAAGTAAATAATGAAGATTAAAAACCCATTAAAAACAAAAAATGCAACCAAAAAAAAACAAAAAAGCTAAAAGCTTACCTTTTTCAATTGGACTGTGTGTCGGTTTTAAAAGTGCCCTCCTCTGGTCAACATATGAAATAACAAGTGTGTGTAGGAAATTCAAATGCACCTCCTTTGGCCAAAATTAATTAAAAAAATAAAATAAATATGTATATAGAGACATACTGTAATAAGTTGGAGTAAATAATGAAGATTGAAAACCAAATACAAACATACTGTATTAAGTTGAAGTAAATAATGAAGATTAAAAACCATTTACAATCAAAAAATTCAGAAAAAAAATTAATTAACTAAAAGCAGTCTTTTTCTCGCAATGTGTCGACTTCTTTCTTATAAAATTGGGAACAATTTCTCACATTATTTCTGTTTCTTTAACATTTCAATATCGTCTCGTAAAAGTATTACTTTTTTTGTGAATTATTGCTTTTTCTTGCAAAATGGTCTAATAAAATTACGACTTTTATCGCAATATTGCCAATTTTTTTTGTTGTCCTCGTAATATAGTGAAATTTTTTGAGTAAAACTATGACCTTTGTCATCATTTTGCCAAGTAAAATTCAGATTATTATTATAATATTGCTAAAAATTGTAAGTTTTCTTATAAAATTGTGACTTTTGTCGAGTAAAATTACGACTCTTTTCATAGAAGTGCCAAAATGTTAAGCTTTACTTGTACAATTGCGACTGTCTTTGAGTACAATTCCAACTTGTATCATAATATTGCACAAATATTCAGTTTTTCTTGTAAAATTTCGACTTGCCTTAAGTAAAAATACGACTTTCTTGATTTTTCTTAAGAAATGGTGACCTTTTTCTTGTGAAATTCCAACTAATTTTTCACAACAAGCTGTTTTATATTTGCATATTATGTATATATTATTAATGTTGTAAATACAAATCTTTATATATGTAGAAAGGGTGGTCCTAAAGAGGTAGGCATTTTTCGGAGGTCTCGAGAACATGACAAATACAAGAATGTGTGTGTGTGTGTGTGTGCTTGTATTTCTACCCTTCTTGAGACATCAACAAGTAAAAGTACCGTCCATATGAGGACCAGTGAACAAGTTAGGACCGAAATCATGGTCATTTTATTACTTTTTTATGTAAATTATTACTTTTAATTGCAAAATGGTGACATTTGTCAAATAAAATTCTGACTTGTATCACAATATTGCCAATTTGTTTTTGCAGTCCTTGTAAAATAGTAAAACATTTTGAGTAAAACTATGACCTTTGTCATAATTTTTCCAAGAAAAATTCAGATTATTATTATAATATTACCAAAATGTTAAAGTTTTCTTATAAAATTGTGACTTTTGTCGAGTAAAATTACGACTCTTTCATAGAATTGCCAAGATGTTAAGCTTTACTTGTACAATTGCGACTGTCATTGAGTACAATTCCAACTTTTATCATAATATTGCACAAATGTTCAGTTTTTCTAGTAAAATTTCGACTTGCGTTGAGTAAAATTACGACTTTTCTTCTGAAATTGTGACCTTTTTCCTGTGAAATTCCAACTCATTTTTCACAACAAGCTTTTTTATATTTGCATAGTTTGTATATATTATTAATGTTGTAAATAAAAATCTTTATAGATCTAGAAAGGGTGGTCCTAAAGACATAGGCATTTTTCTCAGGTCTCAATAAGGTAACAAATACAAGTGTGTGTGAGAAGGAGGGGGGTGGCCCCTGCTAGAGGCAATGGGTGAGCAGAGGGCAAAAGCGTGGGGGTTGAATGGAAGCCGCCATGCAAGCATCTTCTCTCCTATCCCGCTCCTTCCCTCCATCCCTCGTGATCTTGGCCTGAATGACATGGATGACTAACAGGGACGTACAGTGGTACAGGCTGCCCTGGTGCTGACCCCGGACACTTTGGCCGGTCCACCCTAATATACCGTACTCATTGGTATAGTAACATGTCAAACAAAGTGTTTCCATGACATGCATGTTGAGTATTTAGATGTAATTAACCTGCCTTTGCATATGAAATATGCAATCTGCACATACGTCTGTGTCAGAGTGTGGGTATGTGTAGTGGGGGGTGGGCTTTTGCAGCAGGAGAAAATAAACAATCCGCGTTCCTTGTCAAAGCCAAGACCCCACGGCGGTGAAATAGAGTCCAGGACACAGCTTAACATGGTATGAAATCAAGGTAGAACTTTTTTTTTTTTAAAGTCCATTTGGGCATGTGCTAATAGGTTGTGCATGCCTATGTGTTTTTTTGTTTTTGTTTTACAATAACACTGAGTGTACTTTAGAAAAACTCTTAGAGCGAAGTTAAAGCAATTAAAAAAAAATTGCACTCAAGTTGAAAAATTACATTTAATTTCATTTATTTATGTATTTGTTAATTGTTTTTTTTTAACAGGGAATGCATGTTTTTTTTCCGGTGTCGATCGTTTTAGTGTGGACCCAAGGATGCAGGGACAGCAGGCAAAGTGCAGGTCAAATGTATTTATTAACAGAAATAAAGAACTTTTGCAGCAGGAAGCATAGGGAAAGCTAAGCAAACAAAGAAAACGATCCACAAAATTTCAAGCCCCGAGAAAAGGGTTGGCATCCTGATTGGCAACCAGGGACAGGTGTGTGCTGACTGTTAATCAGGGACAGGTGGGGAAGCCAGTGCACAGACAGGACAAATAGTGGCAGAAGGAGGCGCACGGGACATGAAAACAAAAATAGGAGCGATGGAAAGGAAATAAAACAAAATGCCATAAACTAGGGGTGTCAAACTCATTTTAGATCAGGGGCCACATGGAGAAAAATCTACTCCCAAGTGGACCGGACTGGTAAAATCACAGCACGATAACTTAAAAATAAAGACAACTTCAGATTGTTTTCTTCGTTTAAAAATAGAACAAGCACATTCTTAGAATGTACAAGTCATAATGTTGTTGTTTTTTTTTACACTTACATGATTCGGTTAATAGTAGTCTATCTTTATTTGTCGTTATTTATACTTTCTGAATAAATTATCTAGTGTTCATTACTCAACTCATTGGTGTTGATGTTCAATCCATCAAAATAAAAAAATAAAAATATCAAAATCTAATTACAGGATGTTATTTATGTAGTTTGATCATTTCCTTGACTGGTGCACTAATATCATGTGGTTTTTTTAATTACATTTTTTATGGAGCATTATCTACAAATATACAAATAAATGCTATTGCGACATCTAGTGGACTCATTTAAAACAGAAGTTTCTTTCATTCAAAAATGTCGGCTCATATTTGTACTTAGCAAAATCTTTTTGCGGGCCGGATAAAACCTGTTGGCGGGCCTTATCCGGCCCGCGGGCCTTACATTTGACATAAACGATGAATACTTCTCATGAAAGATTAACAGTGTTCATTAACTTAACATTGATGTGTAAATACCAGAATTGGCTGAAAGGCTATTTTTCATTTGTGGTCCCAAGACATATTGTACAATTGGCTGCCGAATAACAGTAGAACGTTTACAAAAATAATACAAACAAAATAGCATATCCCATACAATATAATTTTCTGAAAAATAAACAGGAACATTAAAAAGAATAAAACAAAAAAGAAACATAGTGTAAGTATTGGAAAAGGAGCAGGAAATAGTAACATCTTATAATATTCTGCCCCATCACTCATATTGTTTGAATCGACAACACAATACATAATGACCTTATATAACAAAATGTAGTATATAATCACATTATATATATTATATATAAATTGTGTTGTTGAATACTCACAATAATGAAGCCACTCATCATTTGATTAAATGTAGTTTATTTAAACACAATACACCGTTAAGATATTTTATATTTTCTCTTCTTTTAGCCAAAAATATTCACATAAAACACATTTTACAGAAAATATATAGAGTTCTACAGGAAGAAACATGAAAACAAATTAAATAGATACATTAACATTTAACATTATGTTTACTTGTTCATTGAAATGTGAGAGAAACAAAGACATCCCTTTTGTACTTTGCTACAAATTATGAGTTAAATATCTTTTTATCAATGTGCTGGAAGTTACAACTTTATTAGGCCTCATAGTGACTTATTTTGCTGTCATATTTAATAATTGCCCAGAAACTGGGTCATCAAAACAAGGGATTCTTTGTGAAGGAACTCGATTCTGCGACATGAAACACGGGCAAATGTTTGGCTGTGCAATAACCGAGATATTGTATAAAAATATATGGATATGATCAGTTGTAAAAAAATGTAACTTTTTGATTCAGTTAATCATAGTTACATTTGTGAATCATGAAAACATCTTATCATTTGTGAATATAAAAAAAACTACATGTTTAGTTGATAACAACAAGTACATTGGTGTAGTAGAATATGGATCACACTGTATCATGGACAAGGAAACTTGTGGAAATCAGTTTAGAACACAGGTGTCAAACTCAAGGCCCGGGGGCCAAATCTGGCCCATGACATCATTTTATCTGGCCCGCAAACACCTGAAATGATATGTGTCAATTAAAGTAAATAATATTTTCTCACTAAATGTAATGGATTTTTTTTTATTTTGACCAGAAAAAATATTGGTACTGCTAGAAATTGCATGCCTTTTAAACTTGAATAGTATCCATTATTGCAAGAAATATTACAGTATATTATCACACTTTCTAAACATGTTTTTGTCTGAATACAAATAATAAAACACTTGGTAACTCTTTAGTATGGGGAACATATGAACCATTAATTAGTTGCTTATTAACCTGCAAATTAGTAACATATTGGCTCTTTACTAGTCATTATTAAGTACTTATTAAGTACTTATTAATGCCTTATTCTACATGGCCTTATTATACAACCAGTAAGGCATTAACAAAGTTTTCCCTTCCCTGGGCTTGGCCCCTTTGTTCCAGTGAAAGGAACGTTGAATGCTCCGGGATACCAAAACATTTTGGACAATTCCATGCTCCCAACCTTGTGGGAACAGAATCCTCTTCCAACATGACAAGGTCCATAAAGACATGGATGACAGAGTCTGGTGTGGATGAACTTGACTGGCCTGCACAGAGTCCTGACCTGAACCCAATAGAACACCTTTGGGATGAATTAGAACGGAGACTGAGGGAAAGGCTTTCTCGACCAACATCAGTGTGTGACCTCACCAATGGGCTTTTTGAAGAATTCCTATAAACACACTCCGCAACCTTGTGGACAGCCTTCCCAGAAGAGTTGAAGCTGTAATAGCTGCAAAGGGTGGACCAACATCAAATTGAATGTGGTGAATATGGGTTAGGAATGGGATGGCACTTCAAGTTCATATGTGAGTCAAGGCAGGTGGCCAAATACTTTTGGCAATATAGTGTATGTCCCTGGACACATGAGGACTTTGGATATGACCAATATATGATCCTGTAACTACTTGGTATCGGATTGATACCCAAATGTGTGGTATCATCTATAACTAATGTAAAGTATCCAAAAAACAGAATAATAAATGATTATTGTAGTTTAACAGAAGTGCAGATATAACATGTTAAAAGAGAAAGTAAGCAGATATTAACAGTAAATGAACAAGTAGTTTAATGATTCATTTTCTACCACTTGTCCTTAATAATTTTGACAAAATAGAATGATAAATGACACAATATGTTACTGCATATGTCAGCAGCTAAATTAGGAGCCTTTGTTTGTTTACTTACTACTAAAACACAAGTTGTTTTGTATGTTCACTATTTTATTTAGGGACAAACTTGCAATAAGAAACATATGTTTAATGTACCCTAAGATTATTTGTTAAAATAAAGCCAATAATGCCATTTTTTGGGGTCCCTTTTATTTAGAAAAGTACCAAAAAGTATCGAAATAATTTTGGTACCGGTACCAAAATATTGGTATCGGGACAACACTACTTTGTGCTGTTATAATAAAAATATAATTTTCATGATCTTCTATCATAGAAGCGCCTGCTAATAAGCGCTATCAACGTACCGTGTGGTCCGGTGATTAATGGAACAATAAAGCCAGACATTTCCGACAAGTGCGCCGACATGAGCTGCAATAACGATGCTATGCAAATGCGCCGCAATCAATCTTGGCACAGAAGTGGTTAAGTTTCAAAGGGAGGTAGAACAAAAAAGCCAGCCATATTGGCAGTGCAGCGTGCCAAGTGGTAGTCATGGCCCCTGCCCAGCCCTCCTATTACGAAGCTGGCAGTAAGTTGGCTCGCCCACTTGGGAAAACAGGGACATGACACTAGGAACATATGCAGCAACACCTGACTGCTGGGCGCCATTGGAGCTACTGCCGCCCCAGCACAGAAGTGGAAATTCAACACTTTCAAAAAAACAATCTGTCGACTACTTTTACACTCATGCATGTCCATCTTGGACCAAAACCCTTTTTCCCTTATCCCCCAAGCAACGCGACTATCGCAGTCGGTCCAGCGTCGGCATGCCCGGACACACACTGACTCAAGAGAGCAAACCCACCGGGGATTCATTTCCTAAATCAGTGCGACGATATGCCAGGCTTGGCGCGTGTGCCAGTCGCCCGCGGCGCACCACACGCGGCCATGCTGTGCCAGCAAACAACACTGATGCCCTCCATTTGCAGTGTCACACATATCAAATGCATGCTGCCATCACTTAGCTCTCACCACCCGCAACCTTCCCTGCTTTGCTATGCAAGTGTCTGTACGCCGTCTGCTCTCGTCCGCTGCTTTGCGCTCCGATTGATGTAGCGTATGACTGACCGTGCGACAGTTTAAGGCTGTGATTGATTGTGGGAATTTAGGCTCAACTTTAACCATGCACACTTTTGCCTCTTGGCCTCAAAACAAATTGAAATCTAGTGTGCCTTTTTTTTTTTATACCAAGTAGGGTTGTACGGTATACCGGTATTAGTATAACACCGCGATACTAATGAATCATTTTCGGTACTATATCGCCTCGTCGTCGTCACGTCATGACATTACTGGTTCACGAGCAGACGAGCATGTTCGGCAGCGCGCAATCACGGAGTATTTACAAGCCGACACAGTGTGTAGACAGAAAAGGGAGAACGGACGCATTTTGGCTTAAAAAATAACGATAAAAATGAAGTTATAACACTGAAACACCCTCAGAGGTGCTTTAAGACATGGCTAGGTGGCTAGCGGCTAACATCCCTCCGCCGTCGGCAGTGTTTTAGCTACTTTTAAATCACTAATCCTGGTCTCCATGGCAGACAAATAAAGTATGTTTCTTACAAGTATCATCCCTGCAGGGCGAGGAATAGCTAAACATGCTTCACAACACACCGTAGCTCACCGGCATCAAAATGTAAACAAACGCAATGAGGGAGAACGATACCTAACATCCACTGTAATGATAGCAAGTACAGGGACGTATCTAGTCGATATTACTCTGATTACTTCGATATCTTTTTGGCATCACAACACCTTAGCTCCTTGAATTCCTTGAATTCCTTCTAAGTCTATAACAAGATCTGATAGCACAGTTACAGCTCTTTTTATTACCAAATATGTGTTATATGTGTTTTATGTTGCACGATTGCACCAAGAAAAATTCCTAGTTTGTGAACCCCTTCTCAAACAATGGCAATAAAACTATTCTGATTCTGATTCTGATTCTGATTCTGATTCTCCCGTTTTTTTAAAATGTATATTATGTCATGTTCTGTGGTCACGTTTTGTTTAGTTATGTCCTGTTGGTTTTTGGACTCTTTTAGTCCCTGTATACGCTCCCTTGTTTGGTCACCATGTCAACTTATTAGTTTCACCTGTCTCACGTGTCGGAATCACGCACCTGTTTGTAATCAGAGAGACTATTCAAGCCTGTCGTTTTCAGTTGGTCGTCCTGGTGACATTGACATTATCATGCCCTGTTTATTCCATAGTTTATGCTTCCTGCCATGCCACGTAAGTTTTTGTTTTTTCACGTCACAGTAAGTGTAGTTTTGTTTCATGTCCATAGTTTCTGTCTAAGTGTTAGTTTTGTTCATAGCCAAGTTTGTTCTCCGCCTTGTGCGCGCCTTTTGTTTGTACCCTTTTTTGAGTGATAAATTAAATCATGTATTTACCTGCACGCCATGTCCAGTCAAGTTCGTTTGCATTCCAGGAAAACAAACCCCACCATAGTCCACGTCGTGACATATTATGTTTATAAACTCAGGAGTTATGTCCCTGGACACATGAGGACTTTGAATATGACCAATGTATGATCCTGTAACGACTTGGTATCGGATTGATAGCCAAATTTGTGGTATCATCCAAAACTAATGTAAAGTATCAAACAACAGAAGAATAAGTGATTATTACATTTTAACAGAAGTGTAGATAGAACATGTTAAAAGAGAAACTAAGCAGATATTAACAGTAAATGAACAAGTAGATTAATAATTCATTTTCTACCACTTGTCCTTAATAATGTTGACAAAATAATAGAATGATAAATCACACAATATGTCACTGCATACGTCAGCAGCTAAATTAGGAGCCTTTGTTTGTTTACCTACTAATAAAAGACAAGTTGTCTTGTATGTGTACTATTTTATTTAAGGACTTAACTGCAATAAAAAACATATGTTTAATGTACCATAAGATTTTTTTCTTAAAATAAAGCCAATAATACCATTTTTTGTGGTCCCCTTTATTTAGAAAAGTATCAAAACGTACCGAAAAGTATCTAAATACATTTTGGTACCGGTACCAAAATATTGGTATCGGGACAACACTAATATATATACATACACATACTTTACAGTGTTTTCAAAGTGTGCAGTGTTTTACTAAAATAGGGACTTTTGTTAAGGATAGAACCAATTATTCATGTTTACATTGATTCTTATGGGGAACTCTGCTTCACTATGTGATTTTCTCTGTTTGCGTACTATGTTCAGAACCAATTAAGTTTGTAAAACATACAGATACAGACATTATAATAATAATCAATAATAATATATCGGCCCTAAGCTCTGGAACACTCTGCCCCTCCATGTTCAAACTGCTTCCACAGTGGAGTGTTTTAAGTCTCGTCTTAAGACCCACTTTTATTCTTTGGCTTTTAGCACTACGTGAGTTGTGTGGTCTTCTGTCCTCTGTTGTCCTCTGTGTTTTTTTTTATAAATGTTGATGTCTATTTTACTGTTTTAATTGGTTTTACCCTTTAAAATCGTTTTTAATCATATTTATTTTTTATATTGTTTTTGTATTGGTTTTCTATTCATTTATTCTTTGTTTTTATTCAGTCATTGGTGTAGCATAATATTGTTTTTAATATTGTTTTTAACATGGCTGTGCAGCACTTTGGATACATTCTTGTTGTGTAAATATGCTATATAAATAAAGTGGATTGGATTGGATTGGATTATAAAATAAAGTCCAAACTGTCATTCCGTTCCTTTGGCAACAGCAGAAGCTGTTGCTATTCTTCCTGGGGGGATAATACAGAACAATTAGCACATTACAATTCAGTGTCCAAAAACTGACAACAATTCTCAAAAAGTGTGTATAATAAACTTAAGATAAACCAAATAAAGTAAAGACACAATTCCATTATAAAATTAACTTTTGATCATCATAGACGTTAATGAAGTCACATATGTTATCAGCACTTTAGAGCGTAAAATAGGTTCTTACTTAAAAGTAATTTATATTGCAGAGTAAAATATTTTTGTATAAAATGTTGAATCTGAATCGATTTTATATCACTGTAATTTATTTGGGAAATAGATTTCATTCTGATATAAATACATTTTCTTCTAATGTGATTTGTTGCTACCTTAGGTAAAATACATGTATTTGTAGAAGCATGTCTGATGGCATGAATATGTATATAGGAGGTATTGTAGGTGATAAACAATATTGAATACAAGAAATATTTGATATACTATCATTATTATTATTATTATTAAACATACAGTAAGTAATAAGAGTGGTGGGAGTACATAAGTTTTTACTTCTTCTCACTCCTTTTCGGATATGTTTACATCAATGTTTATTTTCATTTATTGTTTCTTTTTGCTTTTTATTATTACTATTATTATTATTATTATTATTATTATTATTATTATTATTATTATTATTATTATTATTATTGTTTTTGTTATTCATTCTTGAATGGCTTTTTTGTTGTTTTTTGCAAAATGTGTTTGTTTTTGTTTTGTCTATATATTCGAAATAAACGTGAAAGAAAGAAAGAAAGAACTCGTAAAAAAAAAGAAAAAAAGAAAGAACTCGTAGCAAACTAGAAAGGTGGTTGTCCGTCGTGTCTCTGCCCTTCCCTCCTACACACTGAAACATACTGGGTTATTTTTGATAACCCAATTTATGAGTTGCTAGTGTTGGGTTAAATTTTGGAGTTATTATTATGAATAGCAATCCATTTATTGGGTTATAAGGGTACTATTTTAGCTACATTTCTGGGTTTTCAAAATTATGAACCATTTTAGTTTTTGTTTTTTCAACGAGTAACGCATTTTTGGGTAAAAGGCTTTTTTTTTTTTAAATTAAAAAGTTACTTTTTTCTTGAAGGGAAATTTTAATATGGATTAATATCATTAACATTATTCACAATCACCCAACATTGAGTTAGCATAACTCAACTTTTTGGTTAAATAATTCAACTGCAAAAGTTGGGTTGAAAAAATGTACCCAAAATGTTGAGTTAAAATAACTCAAATAAGGGGTTTGTCCTTTTCTGAACCAGCAGTTGGGTTAAAATTGGGTTATTTTTTAACCCAACATTTTTAGTGTGTACCTTTCTGCTTAATGTATTCACCAAAGAGGGTTCAATTAAGGTAGATATGTTAATTGTTCATTAATCATTTTTATTCATCATTTGTATGTATTTCATTATGTTTTCTGCATGTAAAACTATAATTAATCCCCAGAAATGTGTTTTGTTTTAATAATTATGTGTGTCTGGTTTGATTGGATAGACATAATTACTTTTTTGGAAATAACTGATTAGTGTTTTGTACAATTGATCCTTTTGGCTATGGAGACCAGCTGCTGGGTCTCTGCCACACCAGAGTCTGTTTGGAGAGACTGGAGGAGACGCGGATGAAGAGACAGGGCTGTGGAGCTAGCGCTGAGCGCCGGGACGGACACGCTTCACAGTGTCTTGTCGGAATGAGCAGGAATCGAACACCTCGGTCTCCTTGGACGCATCCTCGCTCATTCATGCGGACTGGACACTGGCCGAGAGTTAGTGGGCGGCCGAGGGTAGATTTGTCTCTCTTGGTTGCTTTGTTGGGTCTGCTCCACCACAGTGTATATGTTTTGGGTTTTTTTGTCTTTTTTTACTTTTGTAGCTGTATGTAGAAATGGCTGGTTGCATCAGCTATGCTCTTTTAATGTCTTTAATGTCCTTTGTGTTCTTTGATGTTTCCCTCTTACATACATGTTTATGTGTGCTATGGCTATGATGTTTTTTTTTCCCCCTTGGCCTCAGTCTGGACTCCCTCTCCAGGGACCCAGGCTTGGACTCAGCGTTTACCTGTTTCTCACTTTTTTTGTAAGGTGCGCTGGAAGTTGGCAGACCCGTCAGCGATCCTGTTCTGTCTCCCTGTAATGTTTGTCTGCTCTTGAATGGGATTGTGCTAAAAATCTTAATTTCCCCTCGGGGATTAATAAAGTATTTCTGATTCTGATGCTGATTACATTGCAATAGCACAGACAGTTTAGTAAATATGAAGTGTCTTAGTTATGTTGTAAAACTTACAAACGTTGCTTGGAGTGATAAACGAAGAATCCTTTCGAGCAGAAACGCTATGGACGAATAGTAGACGAAATCGGATATGCTTTTGGTTCAAGGCACGAAACAGGAAGTATATTTTCAACCTGCAGCACCTACACTGAGCAAACTCGTCCAAAACATGGGGCTATAGCACAAAAAAACCCACACCTTTTCAGTGTCTCTGTCTGTATTTTCTATGAAAACTTATTATTGAACACAAAACATAATAGCCATTAGCGAAGAAAACTTCATAAACTATGGACCCGGACATCTTATGTGTAATAGAAATGTGTAGGGGGCGGGGGGTGTATGGTGTGTGGTCATTAAATATGTATTCTGATATATGTTCTTCACAGAAAATGAGCCAAAGTCAGTCAGTCTCAGTTTGAACAATTAATTAATTGTATCATTTTTATTTCAATAAAAAATGAAAACGGGTCCCACAGACCTGAACACCACACAAGGGTGTTGCCTTTTGCCTTCCCTGTGTGTTGCTATTACGTTAGCTTTCCTTGTGCGAGGCATGCTCTCCTTGTGTTCGCTTGTTTTGTTCGTTTCTGTTTTCGTGTATGATTTCTGCAAATAAATCATTTGTCCTACCTGCACGCTGTCTCTGGAGTTCCTGCTGTCCTCACCTGAAGAACAATCGGCATCATCATGCCTCCTCGCCAGCGTCATCGTTACAAAATGACTAATACAAAGAATAATTAGAGATGTCCGATAATGGCTTTTTTGCCGATATCCGATATTCCGATATTGTCCAATTCTTAATTACCGATTCCGATATCAACCGATACCGATATATACAGTCATGGAATTAACACATTATTATGCCTAATTTTGTTGTGATGCCCCGCTGGATGCATTAAACAATGTAACAAGGTTTTCCCAAAATAAATCAACTTAAGTTATGGAAAAAAGTGCCAACATGGCACTGCCATATTTATTATTGAAGTCACAAAGTGCATTATTTTTTTTAACATGCCTCAAAACAGCAGCTTGGAATTTTGGACATGAGGAGGTTGAGGTGGGCCGGGTTGGGGGGGGGTAGGGGGTAGCGGGGGGTGTATATTGTAGCGTCCCGAAAGAGTTAGTGCTGCAAGGGGTTCTGGGTATGTGTTCTGTTGTGTTTATGTTGTGTTACGGTGCGGATGTTCTCCCGAAATGTGTATGTCGTTCTTGTTTGGTGTGGGTTCACAGTGTGGCGCATATTTGTAACAGTGTTAAAGTTCTTTATACGTCTACCCTCAGTGTGACCTGTATGGCTGTTGACCAAGTATGCTTGCATTCACTTGTGTATGTTAAAAGCCGTAGATATTATGTGATTGAGCCGGCGTGCCCCCAATATTGTTGTCTGGGTGGAAATCGGGAGAATGGTTGCCCCGGGAGATTTTTCGGGAGGGGCAATGAAATTCGGGAGTCTCCCAGGAAAATCGCAACTGCTCTGTCATTCTCCCTACGTCCGTGTACCACTCCCTACAGCGGCGTTTTAAAAAGTCATAAGTTTTACTTTTTGAAATCGATACCGATAATTTCCGATATTACATTTTAAAGCATTTATCGGCCGATAATATCGGCAGTCCGATATTATCGGACATCTATAATAATAATAATAATTGTTGTTTTTACAGGCACAATTTTGGACACAGTCCTGCATTGAACATGTCATAAACTAAATGGAAGCTCGTCTAAAAAGAGGCGGGGAGGAGTTTGTGTTGTCGAGGCCCGTATTGTCCGCTCCTTCTCAAAAGCTTTAACTGTTGTTCACGGTCATGTTTCGGACCCCCTTGTGACCCTACAGGTGTCCCTGCTCTCCATATGACCCCCTCCGTGCCCTCTGCCCGTGACCCCCCGTGACCCCCTAGACCCCAGGAAGCACAAGTAATGGCAGGCCTGTCAATAAAGCCCCGGGGTCACTAATAGACTGGCTTTGTTCTGTCATGTCAGCTACCAAAAAAAGAACGACCGGAGTGGGGGGGGGTTGGGGGGGAACTGTTCCCTGTTTGGATGAATGGATGCTTTTTAATTGTAAGCATAGCACCTTTTCTGGCGTCGCTCTCATCTCCTCGTCATGTTCCATCTCCTTGCACAGCTCTTGTGGTCTTAGACGCCAAAGAGGTCCTTATGCGCTGGGCTAAAAGGTCTTAATGTGCCTGCATTCATGAAGGCAGACCATAGAAGGCTGTTTTTAACCCTGTTTATGGCCTTGCATCCATTTGGCCAGGAGTCCTTCACTCCGCCGCCCCAGCCCCCCTTCCATATACCTCGCCATTTTTCCACCTCCTTCACTCTCTCGCACTCGTCTCTCTCCTCCACCCACATCCCAATTCTTTTGTGATAGGATATGAATGCACTTTGCTAGTTGATAATTACACTCTCCTTCCCTGCCCTCCTGGCTCTTTCTGACAGAGGGATCCACAGGCAGTCCTTATTCAGCCAGTAATTTGCCTGTCCTCCTCATTCATTGAGAAGGTACAAATTATCCCTCGCACAGGCACCGGGCTATTCCGCCAGCGTGATGACGGCCGCACCGAGGAGCAAATAACCAAGAAAATGCATTTTGGTGAGTGTAATCAGAAAAAGAAAAAAAGGCAAGAGTTACAGTAGGTTTCATTCTGAAACTACGGGCTTTCTAGTTAATAAGGTGTCATAATGAACTCCCATCATCGTGCATGCACGGTCAATTATGAGGTCAGGATGATACAGGTGGCTTTATCAAACCCATTTGGGAGAGTTTAGAGTGACATGTTAATACCGAGTGCAAAGATGCGGTAATTATGCGTTGGTCTCATCAACACCCATCACGGAGCTCCGGCCACAAACCGTGGACTGTGTTTAGGCCCGGTCCAAAATAGGCCGAGTGACAAACCGCAAATGACAGGATTCCACGACAAATTACTTACAGTTCTTCTGGCGAGCATATGTGACTGCAGCCATTTTTACCGCCTTTATGAGTAGATAGCTTTCTCAGGATTTACGGCTGAGTATGAATCACGTGCAGTATATCACCCCGGGTTTAGAGTTGTTTGACAGGGTTTTTTTGGTTTTTTTTCAGCATATCTGCGTGAATTTAATTAGAAGCTCTTTGTTAAACAGCACTGTCCATTTCGGTAATATATCTACGAGGCGCGCTGGATTCGGGTAACCTCATTGGTCGGGAGCGCGGTGCAGGCAGCTTGTGGCAATTACAGGGCCAACACAACCACCGGACGACAAGTCAACAGGAAATGCTTCTTCCAAAGATCATGTTTTGTCAAGTAATTACAGAACAAAGAAAATATGATGCGTGCCAAAAGCCTATGGTCATAAGCAGGGGATGGCGTCGAAGTGGGGGGTGTTGTACCGGGGCCCCAAGCATAGCGAGGTTTGTAAAGTTTGACGATTTTATTTATAAAATGTTTATCTTATTTTATTATATTTTATTTTATTTTATTTTATTTCACTTTTATGTATTTATTAATTAATTTATTATTTTTTTGGACACATTTATTTAAGTTATAAGTTATTTAAAAACAAAATATATATATATATACACTACCGTTCAAAAGTTTGGGGTCACATTGAAATGTCCTTATATTTGAAGAAAAAGCACTGTACTTTTCAATGAAGATAACTTTAAACTAGTCTTAACTTTAAAGAAATACACTCTATACATTGCTAATGTGGTAAATGACTATTCTAGCTGCAAATGTCTGGTTTTTGGTGCAATATCTACATAGGTGTATAGAGGCCCATTTCCAGCAACTATCACTCCAGTGTTCTAATGGTACAATGTGTTTGCTCATTGGCTCAGAAGGCTAATTGATGATTAGAAAACCCTTGTGCAATCATGTTCACACATCTGAAAACAGTTTGGCTTGTTACAGAAGCTACAACAACTGACCTTCCTTTGAGCAGATTGAGTTTCTGGAGCATCACATTTGTGGGGTCAATTAGACGCTCAAAATGGCCAGAAAAAGAGAACTTTCATCTGAAACTCGACAGTTTATTCTTGTTCTTAGAAATGAAGGCTATTCCACAAAATTGTTTGGGTGACCCCAAACTTTTTAACGGTAGTGTATATATATATATATATATATATATATATATATATATATATATATATATATATATATATATATATATATATATATATATATATATATAATCTCAAGTAAAAATTGCCATGAAAGTTCAATAATAGGGTTGATTGACCAGGGGAGGGCGTCAAAGTGTGGGGTGTTGCTCCAGGGTCCCCAAGCACAGTGAGGTCTGTCAAATTTGACAATTTAATTTGATTTAATTTAATTGTATTTTATTTTTTATTTTTTATTTTTTTTACAATTTTGTTTAAATTCTTAAGTTATTGAAAAAATAAATAAATAAAAATGATATAAAGTACAAAATTGCCATGAAAGTTCAATAATATGGTTGATTGATCCACATTAAGAATGTCTAAGACGCCATATCAAAAATGCAAGATGGTTTGTTTTACCTGGATAGCCGGAAACCTAACTTCGAACACTTCGACCAGAAAGTTCTGTGCAAGTGCACTTAATTGCCCATAACTATGGTGCATTCAAAACCCCTCGATAAAGTTAGGAACTGAGGTGTCACTAGTTTAACCCCCAGAAAAGGCACTAATAATTATATAATCTTATTAATAATTATGTATCATTACGATTTGATTATTATTATTATGATAACTATACGTGATAAAATCATCTGAACTCTGAAGTGAAGGAACATTTAATAGACTTACAAGCATATATTAATGACTAATGAGTATTTAAATTTGTATCCGGGCCAATTTATATTAAATTTGTTGCCACTTTTTCCGTAAAAAACCCCCACCAACTTTTTGTTTTAAAAACAAAACCAAATTAATATTTGTATGGAAATCCCATCTCTTTTTAAGATGTTTTACATGTGTTTTGAAAAGCTGTTTTCAGTCACATTTATATAATAGTTTTAATAGTTCAAAAGCTTATGGCCATAAGCAGGGGAGGGCGTGGAAGTGGGGGGTGTTGTACCGGGGCCTGTAAAGTTTGATGATTTTATTTAGATATTTAAGTTATAAAAATAAAAAAAAAAGTTAAAATAATGTAAATATTACCATGGAAGTTCCATAATAGGGTTGCTCGATCCACATTAAGCCCTATCAAAAATGCAAGATGGTTTGTTTTGCCTGGATAGCCGGAAACCTAACTTTGAACACTTCGACTCCATAACGATATCATAACTTCCATTTAAGTATTCACACACAGCACCAACATTCTGGGACAGGCATGAGGTGATAGAAGAAATATAAAAATATAATAAATGTATCTGTTGCAGCATAAGAGAAAGTTATGTGCAAGTGTTACAGTTGCACTTAATTGCACATTACTATGGTGCATTCAAAAACCCCTTGATAAAGTTAGAAACAGAGTTGTCACTAGTTCAACCCCCAGAAAATGCACTAATAATTATATAATCGTATTAATAATGATGTATTATTACGATTTGTATTATGATTATTATTATTATTATTAAAAAATAAACGTGATAACATCATCTGAACTCTGAAGTAGAGGAACATTTGATAGACTTACATTCATATATTAATGACTAATGATTATTTAAATTCATATCCGGGCCAATTTATATCAAATTTGTTGTGTAATTCAAATATTTAATGCATAATGTTTAGTTTTTTTTAAAGATAAAGTAAATATAGCTGTGAAAGTTCAATAGCAGGGTTGCTTGTTTCAGACTAATAATGTCTAAAACGTACACTCCCTATCAAAATTGCAGGATTGTTCGTTCCGCCTAGATAGCAATAATCCTACTTTTAACGTCATAACATTATCAAAGCTCCCCTTTAAGCATTCACACCTAGTGTTTTGGAACAAGGATGAGGTAATAAAAGAAATGCAAAAATATAACAAAAAAGTGATGTACAAGTTTCATAGTTGCACCCCATTGCACACAACTGTGGTGTATTCAAAGACCCTCAATAAAGTTAGAAAGACAGATGGTGATGAGAAATTTGAGATGTACTAATAATATTATATTCATAGTAAAAATTATGCATTTTTATGATTCATATTACCCACTGGTGATAATTATATGTGAATAAAATATTCTGTACTGAGGTTAAGGAAAACTTGATAGACCTATAATCGTATTAAGTGGATATGTTTATTTAAATTAATATCCGGGCCACTTTATATTGATTTATTCTGGCATTTTTGTTTGTAAAAAACAAACAAACAAAAAATGTTTTTTAATAAAACCAAATCAATATTTAGATGTTAATTCCATCTCTTTTTAAGTTGTTTTTACTTGTGTTTTAGAAAGCTGTTTTAAATCACATTTCCTAGTCTAATTTAAATATCTAGTGTATTTAAAAAAAAAAAGCCTGTAAGTGAGGCCTGCAAAGTTTGAAAAAAAAATGTCCTCGTCTAATTTAAATAATTAATGTATTAAAAAAAATGGTCAAAGTCGCCCTAACAAAAATCCAAGATGGTTTGTTCCGCCTGGAAACCTGCAAACCTAACTTTGGACATGTTGACGTTTTATCGTTATCAAAGCTCACCTTTAAGCATTCACACATGCAGCACCAACATTTTGGAACAAGGATGAGATGATAGAAGAAATGTGAAAATATAATAAGAGAACGTTAATTACACATGTCACATTTGCACCTCATGGCCCATAACTGTGGTGCATTCAAAGACCCTCGATTAACGTTAGAAAAAGAGGCCTCACTAGTTTTTAAAGACAGATGGAGACTTAACCCCCAGAAAATGGACTATAAATAATATAATCTTAGTAATAATAATGATGTGCTATTATGATTCACATTACCCACTGAATATTTTACAATATGAAGTAAAGGAAAACTTGATAGATGTATAATCATAATCAAGTGAATAAATATTATTTAAATTGATATTGAATGTGTTGGCCCATTTGAAAAACAAAACAAAAAAACAACAACATATTTTTGTTTTAAAAACAAAACTAATATTTATGTTAATCCCATCTCTTTTTAAATTGTTTTTATTTGTGTTTGAAATAAAAAAGGCCTAGTCTAATTTAAATAATTAATGTATTTTAAAAAAGCCATACATGTTAAGATAAAGTAAATATAGCTGTCAACATTCAATAATAGGGTTGCTTTATTCAGGATAAAATCAACAAAGTCGCCCTAACAAAAATCCAATAGGGTTCGTTCCGCCTGGAAACCTGCAAACCTAACTTCGGACATTTTGATGTTTTATCGTTATCAAAGCTCACCTTTAAGCATTCACACATGCAGCACCAACATTTTGGAACAAGGATGAGGTGATAGAAGAAATGTGAAAACATAATAAGAGAACGTTAATTACAAATTTCACATTTGCACCTCATTGCCCATAGCTGTTGTGCATTCAAAGACCCTCGATTAAAGTTAGAAAAAGAGGCCTCACTAGTTTTTAAAGACAGATGGAGACTTAACCCCCAGAAAATGGACTAGAAATAATAAAATCTTAGTAATAATGATGTGCTATTATGATTCACATTACCCACTGAATATTTTACAATATGAAGTAAAGGAAAACTTGATAGATGTATAATCATAATCAAGTGAATAAATAGTATTTAAATTGATATTGAATGTGTTGGCACATTTGAAAAAAATTAAAAAATAAAAATAAAAAATAAAATATACATATATATATATATATATATATATATATATATATATATATATATATATATATATATATATATATAGATTTTTTTTTTTTTCTAAAAGCAAAACTAATATTTATGTTAATCCCATCTCTTTTTAAAAAATTTTTATTTGTGTTTGAAAAAAAATGTCCTAGTCTAATTTAAATAATGAATGTATTAAAAAAAAAAAAAAGCCATAAATGTTAAGATAAAGTAAATATAGCTGTCAACATTCAATAATAGGGTTGCTTGATTCAGGATAAAATCAACAAAGTCGCCCTAACAAAAATCCAATATGGTTCGTTCCGCCTGGAAACCTGCAAACCTAACTTCGGACATGTTGATGTGTTATCGTTATCAAAGCTCACCTTTAAGCATTCACACATGCAGCACCAACATTTTGGAACAAGGATGAGATGATAGAAGAAATGTGAAAATATAATAAGAGAACGTTAATTACAAATTTCACATTTGCACCTCATTGCCCATAACTGTGGTGCATTCAAAGACCCTCGATTGAAGTTAGAAAAAGAGGCGTCACTAGTTTTTAAAGACAGATGGAGACTTAAGCCCCAGAAAATGGACTAGAAATAATATAATCTTAGTAATAATGATGTGCTATTATGATTCACATTACCCACTGAATATTTTACAATATGAAGTAAAGGGAAACTTGATAGATGTATAATCATAATCAAGTGAATAAATAGTATTTAAATTGATATTGAATGTGTTGGCACATTTGAAAAAAAAAAAAATATATATATATATATTTTTTTGTTGTTGTTGTTTTAAAAGCAAAACTAATATGTATGTTAATCCCATCTCTTTTTAAATTGTTTTTATTTGTGTTTGAAAAAAAATGTCCTAGTCTAATTTAAATAATTAATGTATTTAAAAAAAAGGCATAAATGTTAAGATAAAGTAAATATAGCTGTCAACATTCAATAATAGGGTTGCTTGATTCAGGATAAAAGCAACAAAGTCGCCCTAACAAAAATCCAATATGGTTCGTTCCGCCTGGAAACCTGCAAACCTAACTTGGGACATTTTGATGTTTTATCGTTATCAAAAGTCACCTTTGAGCATTCACACATGCAGCACCAACATTTTGGAACAAGGATGAGATGGTAGAAGAAATGTGAAAATATAATAAGAGAACGTTAATTACAAATTTCACATTTGCACCTCATTGCCCATAACTGTGGTGCATTCAAAGACCCTCGATTAAAGTTAGAAATAGAGTCCTCACTAGTTTTTAAAGACAGATGGAGACTTAACCCCCAGAAAATGGACTAGAAATAATAAAATCTTAGTAATAATGATGTGCTATTATGATTCACATTACCCACTTAATAAGATCATCTATACTTTGTAATATGAAGTAAAGGAAAATGTTAGAAATGGATGGATGGAAGGATGGATATTGAATTTGTTGGCACATTTAAAAAATAAAAAAAATAAAAATTATTTATGTTAATTCCATCTATTTTTAAGGTTCTAAAAAGCTGATTTCAATCACATGAACATAATAGTATTGAGTGTGTGTGTATCGGGCAGCTACTTTAGGTTTATGGTGGGATGGGGGGGCCCTTCAGGAGTCTTGTGCATGGGGGCCCAGAATTTGTCGCTACGCCCCTGGTCATAACGAGGGTCAGAGCACACACAGCAAGGCCTGATGGTCAGGGAGGAGCACAGAGGCCCCCATTGTTTCTATACGTAGCTCATTAGGTGGAGCTTCTGGAGATTAAAGAGATGGATATGAGCGGTGGAGTCAAGGCCTGAGGTTAGAAACCGGGGGCGAAAATCGACACTCTGCCACGGCAAAGATGATCCATCTCCCGGGTCCCTGACCCCACAGTGGGCTGCAGCCTTTGATTCCGCGCCTACTTTTTTTTTTCTTCCATCTTGCCGTCGAGAACACATGTCATTTCATCCTTTGCATATTGCCCGACTCCGCCCTCCTCGTTTCTAATAAAGCCGTCTTATTATCCCCTTTTCCTCCTCGTCTCGCTCGTCTCTAACCGTTGTCATCTTTCTCCCTGCGAGGGGTCCGTAATTGATGGACGGCGTTGAAGGGTGTAGGTGTTGTATGTATATATCTGCCACAAAAAAAAAAAAAAAGCGCCGCGGCATTGATATTCACCCCCAGGCAAAGGAAGAGAAAGCGAGGAAGACGGCGAGGAAGAGAGAGGTGACCCTGCTGGCTGAGTGGCAGCGGCCATCATGCATAGCATCTCTAAAATGGAGAAGGGGGGCCCGAGGGGGGCGTAGGGAGGGTGAATGTCACTTTCAAGTGTCTCCTCGGCACTCTCCCTTAATGAGAGATGGGTTCTGCTCCACAGACAGCCAAGGAGACCAAGGAGGGACCCTCCCCGCCTCCTCCACATTTCTCCCCTCCACCCCTCAGATCTCCAATCCTCCCAGGAGCTGACAGCTTCGGAGCCTGCATCCCCTCCACCTGCACAACCTCATTTCCCCGCCATATCAACAACAACAAAGGTAGTATTTCAGGACATCGCATCACTCCCATGAAAGCCTCCTCATATTGGGCCCCATTCAGCAATAAGTTTCTAAGTTTTCCTCTTTATCTTTCTTCCGAAGTGATTTCCTAAGAGGAGTCCATTCAAATTCATGACGTGTTCTTAAACTGCCAAATTGTTCCCACCTGCTGTTCTTAAGTTGCTGAATGCCAAATGGTTAGCGCGTGCGTGTCTATCATAATTTGCATTTAAACACGCCCTTATTTCCTCAATATGCATATGTAAACACCCTTAATTCCGTAGTTTGCATAGGTAAATGCCCTTAATTCCCCATTTAAGGGCACAATTCCGGCGGAAAAGCCGAACATCAGACGCACGGAGAAAACACAAACAGATTACAGAAGAGAAATTCGTATTATTCAGCGGGGGAAATACATAATGTCAAAACGTAAGTTTAAGAAAGGGGGGACAGCTGAAGTAGCCTAAAGCGTTCAAATAAATATTCGTCACTTCGGGCAAAACATGGTCGTGAAATATGCGGTCCCTCCCCAGAACACGATCTGCAGCATCTTGGAGTAGCAGCAAGAGTGTTTGTGTGTGTGTGTGTGTGTGTGTGTGTGTGTGTGTGTGTGTGTGTGTGTGTGTGTGTGTGTGTGTGTGTGTGTGTGTGTGTGTGTGTGTGTGTGTGTGTGGTATTTTGAAATGTCTATATATTGCTCCTTTTGCTATATGTCTGTCTATCTGTCTTGTCTCTATCTATCTATCTATCTATCTATCTATTTATCTATCTATCTATCTATCTATCTATCTATCTATCTATCTATCTATCTATCTATCTATCTATCTATCTATCTATCTATCTATCTATCTATCTATCTATCTATCTATCTATCTATCTATCTATCTATCTATCTATCTATGACAGTGGTTCTTAATCTTGTTGGAGGTACCGAACCCCACCAGTTTCATATGCGCATTCACCGAATCCTTCTCGAACCCCACCAGTTTCATATGCGCATTCACCGAATCCTTCTTTAGTGAAAAATAAAAAAAACATTTTTTCAAATTCAAGACAAAGTTATGTTTTTTTTACCGGTGCACAAAATGAACCGTGCATGAACCTTCACCTTGTTCAAAGAACACAACCAATACAGTTAATGAACTTGCAACAAATTACACACCTGCAAATCAGTGTGGCTTCTGCTGTTGCCGTATCCATAATACGCCGATAGGGACAAGTTTTTATTTACACGATGAGTCAGGTGTATCTTAACCTCTGCGGCGGAGGATCCGCCGAACCCTTGAGGCCGACTCACCGAACCCCTAGGGTTCGACCGAACCCAGGTTAAGAACCACTGATCTATGATATTAATGTAACATTAGACAATAGAAGTAAGAGAACTTGTCACACATAAGAACAAATAGGCCACCCTAAGAGTGCTCTTGAGCACTCGTAGATTTTGTTCTTACCTACGAACAAATCCCAGCTAAGAAAACATTGGTGAATACAAAAGTCTCCTTAAAAACTTCGTAAGTGGTCCTAAAAAAAAATGTGTTCTTCAGAACGGTTGCTGAATCGGCCCCATTCAGCAATAAGTTCCTAACTTTTCCTCTTATCTTTCTTCCTAAGTGATTTCCTAAGAAGAGTCCATTCAAATTCATGACGTGTTCTTAAACGGCCAAATTTTTCCCACCTGCTGTTCTTAAGTTGCTGAATGCCAAATGGTTAGCGCGTGCGTGTCTATCATAATTTGCATATACACAGGCCCTTATTTCCCCAATATGCATATGTAAACACCCTTAATTCCATAATTTGCATAGGTAAACGCCCTTAATTCCCCATCAAAT